>NC_143035.1:41935000-42155000 GCF_057628025.1 Oncorhynchus mykiss
CACTACTTTAGACCAGGGCCCTATTCCCTATATAGTGCACTACTTTAGACCAGAGCCCTATTCCCTATATAGTACACTACTTTAGACCAGAACTTTATTCCCTATATAGTGCACTACTTTAGACCAGAGCCCTATTCACTATATAGTACACTACTATAGACCAGAGCCCTATTCCCTATATAGTACACTACTATAGACCCTATTCCCTATATAGTACACTACTTTAGACCAGAACCTTATTCCCAATATAGTGCACTACTTCAGAACAGAGCCCTATTCCCTATATAGTACACTACTATAGACCAGAGCCCTATTCCCTATATAGTACACTACTTTAGACCAGGGCCCATAGGGAAAAGGGTGTCATTTGGGCCACACGGATAAATAACCAACAAGACAACTAACTAAAGGCAGGTGCTGTGGCCGAGAGTAATGTCCCCCTGCTGACTACTGTGAGGTCCATGTTCATCTTGGACCATTCGCAAAAACGGGGCCAGACCCTAATTTCCAGAAAATTGACGAGGAGGGAAGGGCATGCAACGCAATGATCAGGATGATCATTATCTCCAGTTACAGAACAGAGAGACGACTGACCTTCAAACAGAGAGACGACTGAACTTCAAACAGAGATATGAAGAGTTGTTCTGTAGCTGACCCTGCCTGTCTAGCTAGCTTCAGGAGACAGGCTCTGTAGCTGACCCTGCCTGTCTAGCTAGCTTCAAGAGACAGGCTCTGTAGCTGACCCTGCCTGTCTAGCTAGCTTCAGGGGACAGGCTCTGTAGCTGACCCTGTCTAGCTAGCTTCAGGAGACAGGCTCTGTAGCTGACCCTGTCTAGCTAGCTTCAGGAGACATGCTCTGTAGCTGACCCTGTCTAGCTAGCTTCAAGAGACAGGCTCTGTAGCTGACCCTGCCTGTCTAGCTAGCTTCAGGAGACAGGCTCTGTAGCTGACCCTGTCTAGCTAGCTTCAGGAGACATGCTCTGTAGCTGACCCTGTCTAGCTAGCTTCAGGAGACAGGCTCTGTAGCTGACCCTGTCTAGCTAGCTTCAGGAGACATGCTCTGTAGCTGACCCTGTCTAGCTAGCTTCAGGAGACAGGCTCTGTAGCTGACCCTGTCTAGCTAGCTTCAGGAGACAGGCTCTGTAGCTGACCCTGTCTAGCTAGCTTCAGGAGACATGCTCTGTAGCTGACCCTGTCTAGCTAGCTTCAGGAGACAGGCTCTGTAGCTGACCCTGCCTGTCTAGCTAGCTTCAGGAGACAGGCTCTGTAGCTGACTCTGCCTGTCTAGCTAGCTTCAGGAGACAGGCTCTGTAGCTGACCCTGTCTAGCTAGCTTCAGGAGACAGGCTCTGTGGCTGACTCTGCCTGTCTAGCTAGCTACAGTTCAAACATGAACACTGTGTAGTTGGTTGAGCTAAAGCCCATACCTGAGTCAGATTGTTTCCTTGGGCTCCGTTTGGCTCTGTGAATACTGCTGCTGTCCTCTGGGGCTGTGGGGGGTCTGGTGGGGTGGCCACCCGGCTGTCTGTGAATACTGCTGCTGTCCTCTGGGGCTGTGGGGGGTCTGGTGGGGTGGCCACCCGGCTGTCTGTGAATACTGCTGCTGTCCCCTGGGGATGTGGGGGGTCTGGTGGGGTGGCCATCCTGCTGTCTGTGAATACTGCTGCTGTCCCCTGGGGCTGTGGGGGGTCTGGTGGGGTGGCCATCCGGCTGTCTGTGAATACTGCTGCTGTTCCCTGGGGCTGTGGGGGGTCTGGTGGGGTGGCCATCCGGCTGTCTGTGAATACTGCTGCTGTCCCCTGGGGCTGTGGGGGGTCTGGTGGGGTGGCCATCCGGCTGTCTGTGAATACTGCTGCTGTCCCCTGGGGCTGTGGGGGGTCTGGTGGGGTGGCCATCCGGCTGTCTGTGAATACTGCTGCTGTCCCCTGGGGCTGTGGGGGGTCTGGTGGGGTGGCCACCCGGCTGTCTGTGAATACTGCTGCTGTCCCCTGGGGCTGTGGGGGGTCTGGTGGGGTGGCCACCCGGCTGTCTGTGAATACTGCTGCTGTCCCCTGGGGCTGTGGGGGGTCTGGTGGGGTGGCCATCCGGCTGTCTGTGAATACTGCTGCTGTCCCCTGGGGCTGTGGGGGGTCTGGTGGGGTGGCCATCCGGCTGTCTGTGAATACTGCTGCTGTCCCCTGGGGCTGTGGGGGGTCTGGTGGGGTGGCCACCCGGCTGTCTGTGGAGCAACCTCTCCTGTTAAAACAGAATCAGAACACTGCTCAGGATAGCAATATTTAAGCCTACCCCTGTTCAAAGTAGACTGTCTTTTGAAGACTTCCTTGTCTAGCTTCCTTAGTCAGTCACATGTTGTCATGTTACCATGACATGGTAATAAATCAAATCATCAAATCAAAATGTATTTGTCACACACTTCGTAGACAACAGGTGTAAAACAGTGAAATGATTACTTATGAGTCCTTTCCCCAAAATGCAAAAGTTAAAGAAAAGATCAAAAATAAAACATTGAAATAATGACAATAGGAATAAATACACAAATAAAAATAAATCAGTAGAAAATAACACGGCTATATACAGGAAGTAGAAAATAACACAGCTATATACAGGAAGTAGAAAATAACACAGCTATATACAGGAAGTAGAAAATAACACGGCTATATACAGGAAGTAGAAAATAACACGGCTATATACAGGAAGTAGAAAATAACACAGCTATATACAGGAAGTAGAAAATAACACGGCTATATACAGGAAGTAGAAAATAACACGGCTATATACAGGAAGTAGAAAATAACACGGCTATAAACAGGGAGTAGAAAATAACACAGCTATATACAGGGAGTAGAAAATAACATGGCTATAAACAGGAAGTAGAAAATAACACGGCTATAAACAGGGAGTAGAAAATAACACAGCTATATACAGGAAGTAGAAAATAACATGGCTATAAACAGGAAGTAGAAAATAACACGGCTATATACAGGAAGTAGAAAATAACATGGCTATATACAGGGAGTAGAAAATAACACAGCTATATACAGGGAGTAGAAAATAACATGGCTATATACAGGAAGTAGAAAATAACATGGCTATAAACAGGAAGTAGAAAATAACATGGCTATATACAGGAAGTAGAAAATAACACGGCTATATACAGGAAGTAGAAAATAACACAGCTATATACAGGAAGTAGAAAATAACACGGCTATATACAGGAAGTAGAAAATAACACGGCTATATACAGGAAGTAGAAAATAACACGGCTATATACAGGAAGTAGAAAATAACACGGCTATATACAGGAAGTAGAAAATAACATGGCTATATACAGGAAGTAGAGTACTTAGTGAGTACTGTCAGTATTGTACTGCCCTGTATTATACAGTACAGTACTGTATCTTACTTTCTAAGACATGCTACCCAGCTGGCCCTACATTAACTAAGACATGCTACCCAGCTGACCCTACATTAACTAAGACATGGTACCTGACTGGCACTACATTAACTAAGACATGCTACCTGACTGGCCCTACATTAACTAAGACATGCTACCTGACTGGCCCTACATTAACTAAGACATGCTACCTGACTGGCCCTACATTAACTAAGACATGCTACCCAGCTGACCCTACATTAACTAAGACATGGTACCTGACTGGCCCTACATTAACTAAGACATGCTACCTGACTGGCCCTACATTAACTAAGACATGCTACCTGACTGGCCCTACATTAACTAAGACATGCTACCTGACTGGCCCTACATTAACTAAGACATGCTACCTGACTGGCCCTACATTAACTAAGACATGGTACCTGACTGGCCCTACATTAACTAAGACATGCTACCTGACTGGCCCTACATTAACTAAGATATGCTACCTGACTGGCCCTACATTAACTAAGACATGCTACCTGACTGGCCCTACATTAACTAAGACATGGTACCTGACTGACCCTACATTAACTAAGACATGGTACCTGACTGGCCCTACATTAACTAAGACATGCTACCTGACTGGCCCTACATTAACTAAGACATGGTACCTGACTGGCCCTACATTAACTAAGACATGCTACCTGACTGACCCTACATTAACTAAGACATGGTACCTGACTGGCCCTACATTAACTAAGACATGCTGCCTGACTGGCCCTACATTAACTAAGACATGCTACCTGACTGGCCCTATATTAACTAAGACATGGTACCTGACTGGCCCTACATTAACTAAGACATGCTACCCAGCTGGCCCTACATTAACTAAGACATGGTACCTGACTGGCCCTACATTAACTAAGACATGCTACCTGACTGACCCTACATTAACTAAGACATGCTACCTGACTGGCCCTACATTAACTAAGACATGCTGCCTGACTGGCCCTACATTAACTAAGACATGCTACCTGACTGGCCCTACATTAACTAAGACATGCTACCCAGCTGGCCCTACATTAACTAAGACATGGTACCTGACTGGCCCTACATTAACTAAGACATGCTACCTGACTGGCCCTACATTAACTAAGACATGCTACCTGACTGGCCCTACATTAACTAAGACATGGTACCTGACTGGCCCTACATTAACTAAGACATGCTACCTGACTGGCCCTACATTAACTAAGACATGCTGCCTGACTGGCCCTACATTAACTAAGACATGCTGCCTGACTGGCCCTACATTAACTAAGACATGCTACCTGACTGACCCTACATTAACTAAGACATGCTACCTGACTGGCCCTACATTAACTAAGACATGGTACCTGACTGGCCCTACATTAACTAAGACATGCTACCTGACTGGCCCTACATTAACTAAGACGTGCTACCTGACTGGCCCTACATTAACTAAGACATGCTGCCTGACTGGCCCTACATTAACTAAGACATGCTGCCTGACTGGCCCTACATTAACTAAGACATGCTACCTGACTGACCCTACATTAACTAAGACATGCTACCTGACTGGCCCTACATTAACTAAGACATGGTACCTGACTGGCCCTACATTAACTAAGACATGCTACCTGACTGGCCCTACATTAACTAAGACGTGCTACCTGACTGGCCCTACATTAACTAAGACATGCTGTAGTAAACTACTAAGGCATGCAGCATTACAACGTTTAGGAATGTATGTGCTAACTAGAGGGACAACCTTTCATCTGAGCAGGAGGGGAGAAAATATATCTTCAAAGCTGGAGCAAGTGTCTGAAAGCTAACAAGTACTGCGGTATGGCTTTGGTGGTGCGGCACACACACACACACACACTGTGGTATGCTGCGCTCCATCCCTCCACCACATGCTCCTGTTTCTACCACTATGTAAACTGTGGCCTCAGTAATCAGCCGTGTTTAATACAGACATCTGGAGGAACAGCATACAGTACAGCCCAGTACAGCTGCAGTGCTCTGTCTCATCATGGCCTGCACCTCGCTGTCCTCACAGAGACAGCATCACCAGCTGGGTGACATAAAAGGCCTGTTCCACTCAGGGCCCTCAAGAAGAAAAGCCTCATAGCCTGATCCACTCAGGGCCTTCAGGGGGGAAAGCCGCATAGCCTGATCCACTCAGGGCCCTCAGGGGGGAAAGCCTCATAGCCTGTTCCACTCAGGGCCCTCGGGGGGAAAGCCCCATAGCCTGTTCCACTCAGGGCCCTCGGGGGGAAAGCCTCATAGCCTGTTCCACTCAGGGCCCTCAGGAGGGAAAGCCCCATAGCCTGTTCCACTCAGGGCCCTCACGAAGAAAAGCCCCATAGCCTGTTCCACTCAGGGCCCTCAGGAGGGAAAGCCCCATAGCCTGTTCCACTCAGGGACCTCAGGAGGGAAAGCCCCATAGCCTGTTCCACTCAGGGCCCTCAGGAGGGAAAGCCCCATAGCCTGTTCCACTCAGGGCAACATACAGCCACAGTCTCTGACAGCATTCATCACCCTCTGTTGGAACAGAATGAACACACATCATATCACGGGCCTGGACCTCAACGTGTCTAAGAGCATGGGTGCTGATCTGGGGGGAGGGGTTCTATTGTGGAATGGTGAGCAACATCAGAACAAAATTAACACAGATCAGATGTGACAATAAATGCAGGACTACACATTCAGCCGGAGGCTCTGCACCTGCTGGCTACACGATGACCACATCATCTTTCCACCCAACTCTGCCTCACCTTCCCCCTCTCCTGTTCTACCTCTCCTCTCCTCCCCTCTTCAATTCTACCTTTCCTCCCCTCTCCTGTTCTACCTCTCCTCTCCTCCCCTCTTCAGTTCTACCTTTCCTCCCCTCTCATGTTCTACCTCTCCTCTCCTGTTCTACCTCTCCTCTCTGTTCTACCTCTCCTCCCCTGTTCTACCTCTCCTCCCCTGTTCTACCTCTCCTCCCCTGTTCTACCTCTCCTCCCCTGTTCTACCTCTCCTCTCCTGTTCTACCTCTCCTCTCCTGTTCTACCTCTCCTCTCCTGTTCTACCTCTCCTCTCCTGTTCTACCTCTCCTCTCCCCCTCCTCCCCTCCCCATCCCCCCTGCTCCTCTCTCCTCTCCATCCCCCTCCTCCCCTCTCCTGTTCTACCTCTCCATCCCCCTCCTCCCCTCTCCTGTTCTACTTCTCCTCTCCTGTTCTACCTCTCCTCCCCTCTCCTGTTCTACCTCTCCTCCCCTCTCCTGTTCTACCTCTCCTCCCCTCTCCTACCTCTCCTCCCCTCTCCTGTTCTACTTCTCCTCCCCTCTCCTGTTCTACCTCTCCTCCCCTACCTCTCCTCCCCTCTCCTGTTCTACCTCTCCTCCCCTCTCCTGTTCTACCTCTCCTCCCCTACCTCTCCTCCCCTCTCCTGTTCTACCTCTCCTCCCCTCTCCTGTTCTACCTCTCCTCCCCTCTCCTGTTCTACCTCTCCTCCCCTCTCCTGTTCTACCTCTCCTCCCCTCTCCTGTTCTACTTCTCCTCCCTCTCCTGTTCTACTTCTCCTCCCTCTCCTGTTCTACTTCTCCTCCCTCTCCTGTTCTACTTCTCCTCCCTCTCCTGTTCTACTTCTCCTCCCCTCTCCTGTTCTACTTCTCCTCCCCTCTCCTGTTCTACTTCTCCTCCCCTCTCCTGTTCTACTTCTCCTCCCTCTCCTGTTCTACCTCTCCTCCCCTCTCCTGTTCTACCTCTCCTCCCCTCTCCTGTTCTACCTCTCCTCTCCTCTCTGTGAGTCAAGGTGTAGTTCAGCAAAGAAGCCATGAACACCTGTTTTTCTTAAAATTCACGGTTTCTGTTAGAGTAGGCTACTCAAAGCTACACAGTTCTGATCAATGACTTCCAGCTCATTCACACACCTCAGTGACCAGAGAACAGACCTCATCAATGACTTCCAGCTCATTCACACACCTCAGTGACCGGAGAACAGGTTAATAAACAACACAAGTGCATCGCTGCATCCTTAACCAAACTACGTTTCAGATCTGTAGACTACAGATGACTGGTCTGATCCAGAGCTAGGCCAAAATGATTCAAATGCTCAAATGGAAACGAAATAGGCTCATGACTAAGTATTGTAAATAGAAGCAGTTCTGATGTATCACATGTTTGGGGAGAGAAAGAGTGCATGTGTGGTTGCTATGGATTCTGTACCACTCTTATGTTTTGATTACCTCGTGACCCTGTGCCGGGGCGCCGGGGTCCATCACTCGGTGATCGGAGGGGATCAACGGGTCAGTTACATCCGTTCCACCGAGGGTCAACTTTTCGTCCACTCCTCTCCGCTGAGAAATCTCCCGCTTCACTTCGGACCGGAGATCCAGATAGCACAGCAGCGTGATAACGTGCAGAGACAGAGACAAAATAAAGAAGCCGAGGAAAACCACACTGATGTTGCTCACGCTGCTACTTCTTCTGTTGTGGGTTTTGCACGTATTGATGCACGTGCATGAAGACGGTGATCCGGTCAACAACACTTTGTCCGGAAAATCGTCAATCGAACCATCGCATGCCATTATCACACAAAGTGTCAGGGAGTTGCGTTGGTTTATCTAGGCATAATCAGCACGTTGGTTCCACCGCTACTCACGAGACTTGATCCTCATGCCAACATAGTAACAACGATACTACAATCTCCGGTCAGTGCAAACTGCACGCGTCTCTCGTAGTGACACAAAAGGTCGGAGTACTGAGGACCACGCCTTCGGAGTATCTGATTGGTTCCCGTTGTGGTTCCCCTTTGTGACTCCGCCCACATGTTGTTTGCCGGAAGCTGCCACCAGCCCCGAGACCGAGGCTGATCTGTGATCAGTTTGCCATTGTTCCTACTACCAATGGTTAATGTTTGGCGTTGTGGAGAGTGTGAACTGATCCTACAAAGGCAAACGCTAAAGTTAAAGAAACAGGTATGGCTCTGGTATCTACAGGACTTTAGCGACATATGCTGGACAATGGTCTCTCCTGCAACTAATGTGATGTGAATTGATTATGCACTATTTTCATGCTGGAAGCAGTATTATTTATCTGATCACCCCAAAATACTTCACCTCCCTCTTCTATATGCTATAAATATTATAGCCCTGCATAGTCCTGACCGTACTCAACATGGGTGACCAACTATTCATTTTTAGTAGGCCAGGTAGGATCAACCTGATCCAAGCCATATAGCCTAGCGGTTAGAGCGTTGGGCCAGTAATAGAAAAGTCACTAGTTTGAATCCCCGAGCCGACAAGGTGAAATGTCGTCCGACGTGCCCGTGAGCAAGGCACTTCAACCTAATTGCTCCAGGATCGCCGTTGATAATGTCAGAGCCCGGCTGTGATCTCACTGGATCGCCGTTGATAATGTCAGAGCCCGGCTGTGATCTCACTGGATCGCCGTTGATAATGTCAGAGCCCGGCTGTGATCTCACTGGATCACCGTTGATAATGTCAGAGCCTGGCTGTGATCTCACTTTCATAATCAAATCAAAGTTTATTCGTCACCTACACAGATCTCCAAGATGTTATTGCACCTGCAGTGAAATACTTGTGTTTCTAGCTCTAATAGTTCAGTAATAATACCTAGCAATGCAAAACAATAGGCACATAATCCAAAAAGTGAAAAGAAAGAAAATTGTCAGAGACCGGAATATGTGCATATTGTTTTGCATATTGTTTTTATATATAAATATATATATATACAGTGGCCAGTTTATTAGGTACACCACTCTGTTTACGAAAATCATTTGCTCCTACAGACAGTGAGTCAGGTGGCTGAGGCTCTCTCTATAAAGCATCGAGACATTCAGTTACTGTTCGATTGAAGGTTAGAATGGGTAAAACGAGTGACTTTGAGCGCAGTATGATCATCAGTGCCAGTATCTCAGAAACGTCCGGCCTCTTGGGCTTTTCACGCACGACAGCGTCTACGGTTTACAGAGAATGGTGCGACAAACAAAACACACGGAGGCAGCGGTCTTTCACGCCGATGACAGAGTCAGGATTTGGCACAAGCAGCATGAGTCCGTGGCTCCATCCTGCCTGGGGTCAACGGTACGTACGGGTGTGGGGAATGTTTTCCTGGCACACGTTAGGTCCCTTGATGCCAATTGAGCAACGTTTCGATGCCCAAAAGAACTTAGGCTGTTCTGGAGGCAGAGAGGGGTCCGACCCGATACTAGATTGGTGTACCTAATAAACTGAAGGTTTAATGGTGTGAATAAACACTACAGACTGTATATGAATAGAAAAAGCGTGTGCAGCAGTAGTTATATAGGATGAGCCTTGACTAGAATACAGTAGATACAGTTGAAGTCGGAAGTTTACATACACCTCAGCCAAATACATTTAAACTCAGTTTTTCACAATTCCTGACATTTAATCCTAGTAAAAAAATACCCTGTCTTAGGTCAGTTAGGATCACCACTTTATTTTAAGAATGTGAAATGTCAGAATAATAGTAGAGAGAATGATTTATTTCAGCTTTTATTTCTTTCATCACATTCCCAGTGGGTCAGAAGTTTACATACACTCAATTAGTATTTGGTAGCATTGCCTTTAAATTGTTTAACTTGGGTCAAGTGTTTCGGGTAGCCTTCCACAAGCTTCCCACAATAAGTTGGGTGAATTTTGGCACATTGCTCCTGACAGAGCTGGTGTAACTGAGTCAGGTTTGTAGGCCTCCTTGCTTACACACATTTTTTCAGTTCTGCCCACAAATGTTCTATTTGATTGAGGTCAGGGCTTTGTGATGGCCACTCCAATACCTTGACTTTGTTGTCCTTAAGCCATTTTGCCTTTGGAAGTATGCTTGGGGTCATTGTCCATTTGGAAGACCCATTTGCGACTAAGCTTTAACTTCCTGACTGATGTCTTGAGATTTTGCCTCAAAATATCCACATAATTTTCCTCCCTCATGATGCCATCTATTTTGTGAAGTGCACCAGTCCCACCTGCAGCAAAGCACCCCCACAACTTGATGCTGCCACCCCCGTGCTTCAAGGTTGGGATGGTGTCTTTGGCTTGCAAGCCCCCCCCTTTTACCTCCAAACATAACAATGTACATTATGGCCAAACAATTCTATTTTTGTTTCATCAGACCAGAGGACATTTCACCAAAAAGTACGATCTTTGTCCCCATGTGCAGTTGCAAACCATTGTCTGGCTATTTTTATGGTGGTTTTGGAGCAGTGGCTTCTTCCTTGCTGAGCGGCCTTTCAGGTTGTCGATATAGGACTCGTTTTACTGTGGATGTAGATACCTTTGTACCCGTTTCCTCCAGCATCTACACAAGGTCCTTTGCTGTTGTTCTGGGATTGATTTGCACTTTTCGCACCAAAGTACGTTCATCACTAGGAGACAGAACACGTCTCCTTCCTGAGCTGTATGCCGGCTGCGTGGTCCCATGGTGTTTATACTTGCGTACTATTGTTTGTACAGATGAACGTGGTACCTTCAGGCGTTTGGAAATTGCTCCCAAGGATGAACCAGACTTGTGGAAGTCTACAATTTTTTTTCAGAGGTCTTGGCTGATTTCTTTTGATGTTCCCATGATGTCAAGCAAAGACGCACTGAGTTTGAAGGTAGACCTTGAAATACATCCACAGGTACATCTCCAATTTACTCAAATTATGTAAATGTACTTATGTAAATTAGCCTATCATAAGCTTCTAAAGCCATGATACAATGAATTATAAGTGAAATAATCTGTCTGTAAACAATTATTGGAAAAATTACTTGTGTCATGCATAAAGTAGATGTCCTAACCGACTTGCCAAAACTATAGTTTGTTAACAAGAAATTTGTGGAGTGGTTGAAAAACAAGTTTTAATGACTCCAACATATGTGTATGTAAACTTCAGACTTCAACTGTACATTCAGTATGAAGTGTGTAAAACATATAAACATTAAAGTGACCAGTGTTCAATGAATACATAATGGCCCCGGAGAAGAAGGCAGACATTTTACGTGTCCCGATTGTATTTTTTGTTTGTTTATTTGCAACTTATTTTTTAACTTGTTTTGTACATAATGTTGCTGCTACCACCTCTTATGACCAAAAATAACTTCTGGACATCAGGACTGTGATTACTCACCATGGACTGTGATTACTCACCATGGACTGTGATTACTCACCATGGACTGGCAGAATCCTTTTTTCCCCTTTAACGAGTCTGACACAAAGAATATACTGCTTTCTCAGGAACATGCCCAGGTCCCCGTGAGGAGGCGGAGAAAATGGGTCCAGGGGGCGAGCTGCCTTGTGAGAATTCATAGGCGATCGAATAAACCCCAACTTCCTTCCATTCTGCTAGCAAATGTGCAATCTTTGGACAATAAAATGTATGACCTATGCGCAAGATTAAACTACCAACAGGACATTCAAAAGTGTAATATCTTATGCTTCACAGAGACGTGGCTGAACGAGGACACTATCAACATACAGCTGGCTGGTTATACACTGTACCAGCAGGATAGAACAGCGGCGTCTGGTAAGACAAGGTAAGACAGGATAGAACAGCGGCGTCTGGTAGGACGAGGTAAGACAGGATAGAACAGCGGCGTCTGGTAAGACAAGGTAAGACAGGATAGAACAGCGGCGTCTGGTAGGACGAGGTAAGACAGGATAGAACAGCGGCGTTTGGTAAGACGAGGTAAGACTGGATAGAACAGCGGCGTTTGGTAAGACGAGGTAAGACAGGATAGAACAGCGGCATCTGGTAAGACGAGGTAGGACAGGATAGAACAGCGGCGTCTGGTAAGACGAGGTAAGACTGGATAGAACAGCGGCGTTTGGTAAGACGAGGTAAGACAGGATAGAACAGCGGCATCTGGTAAGACAAGGTAAGACGAGGTAAGACAGGATAGAACAGCGGCGTCTGGTAAGACGAGGTAAGACAGGATAGAACAGCTGCATCTGGTAAGACGAGGTAAGACAGGATAGAACAGCGGCGCCTGGTAAGACGAGGTAAAACAGGATAGAACAGTGGCGTCTGGTAAGAGGAGGTAAGACAGGATAGAACAGCGGCGTCTGGTAAGTCGAGGTAAGACAGGATAGAACAGCGGCATCTGGTAACACGAGGTAAGACAGGATAGAACATCGGTGTCTGGTAAGACGAGGTAAGACAGGATAGAACAGCGGCGTCTGGTAAGACGAGGTAAGACAGGATAGAACAGCGGCGTCTGGTAAGACGAGGTAAGACAGGATAGAACAGCGGCGTCTGGTAAGACAAGGTACAGTGGGGCAAAAAAGTATTTAGTCAGCCACCAATTGTGCAAGTTCTCCCACTTAAAAAGATGAGAGGCCTGTAATTTTCATCATAGGTACACTTCAACTATGACAGACAAAATGAGGAAAAAAATCCAGAAAATAACATTGTAGGATTTTTTATGAATTTATTTGCAAATTATGATGGAAAATAAGTATTTGGTCACCTACAAACAAGCAAGATTTCTGGCTCTCACAGACCTCTGTCCTCCACTCGTTACCTGTATTAATAGCACCTGTTTGAACTTGTTATCAGTATAAAAGACACCTGTCCACAACCTCAAACAGTCACACTCCAAACTCCACTATGGCCAAGACCAAAGAGCTGTCAAAGGACACCAGAAACAAAATTGTAGGCCTGCACCAGGCTGGGAAGACTGAATCTGCAATAGGTAAGCAGCTTGGTTTGAAGAAATCAACTGTGGGAGCAATTATTAGGAAATGGAAGACATACAAGACCACTGATAATCTCCCTCGATCTGGGGCTCCACGCAAGATCTCACCCCGTGGGGTCAAAATGGGGGGAGCTAGTGAATGACATGCAGAGAGCTGGGACCAAAGTAACAAAGCCTACCATCAGTAACACACTACGCCGCCAGGGACTCAAATCCTGCAGTGCCAGACGTGTCCCCCTGCTTAAGCCAGTACATGTCCTGGCCCGTCTGAAGTTTGCTAGAGAGCATTTGGATGATCCAGAAGAAGATTGGGAGAATGTCATATGGTCAGATGAAACCAAAATAGAACTTTTTGGTAAAAACTCAACTCGTCGTGTTTGGAGGACAAAGAATGCTGAGTTGCATCCAAAGAACACCGTACCTACTGTGAAGCATAGGGGTGGAAACATCATGCTTTGGGGCTGTTTTTCTGCAAAGGGACCAGGACGACTGATCCGTGTAAAGGAAAGAATGAATGGGGCCATGTATCATGAGATTTTGAGTGAAAACCTCCTTCAATCAGCAAGGGCATTGAAGATGAAACGTGGCTGGTTCTTTCAGCATGACAATGATCCCAAACACACCGCCCGGGCAACGAAGGAGTGGTTTCGTAAGAATCATTTCAAGGTCCTGGAGTGGCCTAGCCAGTCTCCAGATCTCAACCCCATAGAAAATCTTTGGAGGGAGTTGAAAGTCCGTGTTGCCCAGCAACAGCCCCAAAACATCACTGCTCTAGAGGAGATCTGCATGGAGGAATGGGCCAAAATACCAGCAACAGTGTGTGAAAACCTTGTGAAGACTTACAGAAAACATTTGACCTCTGTCATTGCCAACAAAGGGTATGTAACAAATTATTGAGATAAACTTTTGCTATTGACCAAATACTTATTTTCCACCATAATTTGCAAATAAATTCATAAAAAATTCTACAATGTGATTTTCTGGAATTTTTTGTCTCATTTTGTCTGTCATAGTTGAAGTGTACCTATGATGAAAATTACAGGCCTCTCTCATCTTTTTAAGTGGGAGAACTTGCACAATTGGTGGCTGACTAAATACTTTCTTGCCCTACTGTAAGACAAGGTAAGACAAGGTAAGACAAGGTAAGACGAGGTAAGACAAGGTAAGACGAGGTAAGACAAGGTAAGACGAGGTAAGACGAGGTAAGACAAGGTAAGACGAGGTAAGACAAGGGGCGGCGGACCATAATTCCTCTTGATTCCTGCTTACAATCAAAAATTAAAACAGGAATCACCAGGGATCAATAAAAAAGTGGCCAGATGAAGCAGATGCTAAGCTACAGGACTGTTTTGCTAGCACAGACTGGAATATATTCTGGGACACCTCCGATGACATTGAGGAATACACCACCTCAGCCATTGCCTTCATCAATAAGTGCATCGATGACGTCGTCCCCACAGTAACCGTACGTACGTACCCCAACCAGAAGCCATGGATTACAAGCAACTTCCGCACTGAGCTAAAGGCTAGAGCTGCCGCTTTCAAGGAGCGGGACTCTAACCCGGAAGTTTATAAGAAATCCTGCTATGCCCTCCGACAAACCATCAAACAGGCAAAGCACCAACACAGGGCTAAGATCGAATCGTACTACACCGACACTGACACTCGTCAGATGTGGCAGGGCTTGCAAACCATTACAGACTACAAAGGGAAGCAGAGCCAAGAGCAGCCCAGTGACACGAGCCTACCAGACGAGCTAAATGACTTCTATGCTTGCTTTGTGGCAAATAACACTGAAACATGCATGACAGCACAAGCTGTCCCGGAAGACATTGTGATCAAGCTCTCCGCAGCCGATGTGAGTAAGACCTTTAAACAGGTCAACATTCACAAGTACACAGGGCCAGACAAATTACCAGGACGTGTACTGTGAGCATGTGCTGACCAACTACCAAGTGTCTTCACTGACATTTTCAACCTCTCCCTGTCCGAGTCTGTAATACCAACATGTTTAAAGCAAACCGGCATAGTGCCATGCCTGTGCCCAAGAACACTAAGGTAACCTGCCTAATTGACTACTGACCCGTATCATTCACATCTGTTGCCATGAAGTGCTTTGAAAGCATGGTCATGGCTCACATCAACACCATTATCCCAGAAACCCTAGGCCCACTCCAATTTGCATACCGCCCCAACAGATCCACAGATGATGGAATCTATTTTGCATTCCACACTGCCCTTTCACACCTGGACAAAAGGAACACCTATGTGAGAATATTATTAATTGACTACAGCTCAGCGTTCAACACCATAGTACCCTCAAAGCTCATCAATAAGCTGGGACTTAACACATCCCTCTGCAACTGGATCCTGGACTTCCTGACGGGTCACCCCCAGGTGGTAAGGGTAGGTGACAACACATCAACCACGCTGATCCTCAACACAGGGGCCCCTTAGGGGTGCATGCTCAGTCCCCTCCTGTACTCCCTGTTCACTCATGACTGCATGGCCAGGCACGACTCCAACACCATCATTAAGTTTGCCAATAACACAACAGTGGTAGGCCTGATCACCGACAACGACAAGACAGCCTATATGGAGGAGGTCAAAGACCTGGCTGTGTGGTGCCAGGACAACAACCTCTCCCTCAACGTAATCAAGACAAAGGATATGATTGTGGACTACAGGAAAAAGATGACCGAGCACGCCCCCATTCTCGACAGGCTGTAGTGGAGCGGGTTGAGATCTTCAAGTTCCTTGGTGTCCACATCACCAACAAACTAACATGGTCCAAGCACCACAAGACAGTCGTGAAGAGGGTACGACAAAACCTATTCCCCCTCAGGAGACTGAAAAGATTTGGCATGGGTCCTCAGATCCTCAAAAGGTTTTACATCTGCCCCATCGAGAGTTTCCTGACCGGTTGCATCACTGCCTGGTATGGCAACTGCTCGGCCTCCGAACGCAAGGCACTACAGAGGGTATTGCAAATGGGCCAGTATATCACTGGGGCCAAGCTTCCTGCTATCCAGGACCTCTATACCAGGCGGTGTCAGACAAAGACCCATAAAATTGTCAGACTCCAGCCACCCCAGTCATAGACTGTTCTCTCTGCTACCGCACGGCAAGCGGTACCGGCGCGCCCAAACTATTTGCATTGCACCTCCATCTCCCTCCCTTTTACGCCGCGGCTACTCTCTGTTGTTATCATCTATGCATAGTGTTGGGGAATAATCAGAATTGGTTGGTAACGTAGGTAAGATGTTTTATATTCATCATATGTTTGTAAGTTACTTCTCATCAGAATGTTATTTTTGTATAATACTGTGGCGGGGTTGCAGTATCTGTTCTATGTCAAGACTAAGTTGCTTGGGCCGGAGAGAGGGGAGAGGTCAAGTGTTTATCTCTTGGCTCCACAATGTCTGTGTGCCAGTCAGTGTGTCTCTGTGATCTTGTCAAGATAGGATGGATTTGATATATGCCTGTTGATATGGAGGATTGGTTTATGGTTCTGAGTTTGAGAAAAGAACATAGTTTAGGAGACAAAGCTGAACGATAAATTATGCCTATGCTGTCTGGATATGTGTGTCTTTGCTATAAAGAATCTCAGTAACAATGTGTGAGGGACTCTCAGAGAATTCATTGATAGACACTGAATTGATCTGAGAGTCACAGGGTTGTGATAGAGCTCATATAATTAAAGATGGACTTTGTGATAACCAACTCTGACTTGTGTGTGTGGTTTGCTCTCATGATTTGGTAAATAGAGGAAATTTCCATGACAATAGTCACTTTAATAACTCTACCTACATGTACATATTACCTCAACAGGTGCCCCCGCACATTGACTCTGTACCGGTACCTCCTGTATATAGTCTAGCTATTGTTACTTTACTGCTGCTCTTTAATCACTTGTTACTTTTATTTCTGATTGTTATGCATATTTTTTTAACCTGCATTGTTGGTTAGGGGCTCTTTAAGTAAGCATTTCACTGTAAGGTCTACTACACCTGTTGTATTCAGCACATGTGACTAATGCAATTTGATTTGATTATATACATAGGGCAAAGCATCCCGAGTCTCTGAGGTGCAGGGTTGAGTACCGGGTGGTAGCTGGCTGGTAGCAGGGTCCTGGGATGAGGCAGGCTAGTGGTGACTGTTGAGTCCAGAGAGGGTTTTCAGGCTCTTCCAGGCATCCCTCAGAATAGTGTGTCCTGGTTTATAACATACTTTTTGTAGGCCTACCCGAGGGGACAGGCTCTGAGTGGGGAATATGTAGGCCTACCTGAGGGGACAGGACAGGCTCTGAGTGGGGAAGACGTAGGCCTACCTGAGGGGACAGGCTCTGAGTGGGGAAGACGTAGGCCTACTTGAGGGGACAGGCCAGGCTCTGAGTGGAGAAGACGTAGGCGTACCTGAGGGGCCAGGCTCTGAGTGGGGAAGACGTAGGCCTACCTGAGGGGCCAGGCTCTGAGTGGGGAAGACGTAGGCCTACCTGAGGGGCCAGGCTCTGAGTGGGGAAGACGTAGGCCTACCTGAGGGGCCAGGCTCTGAGGGGGGAATATGTAGGCCTACCTGAGGGGACAGGCTCTGAGTGGGGAAGACGTAGGCCTACTTGAGGGGACAGGCCAGGCTCTGAGTGGAGAAGACGTAGGCGTACCTGAGGGGACAGGCCAGGCTCTGAGTGGGGAAGACGTAGGCCTACCTGAGGGGCCAGGCTCTGAGGGGGAATACGTAGGCCTACCTGAGGGGACAGGCTCTGAGTGGGGAATATGTAGGCCTACCTGAGGGGACAGGCTCTGAGGGGGGAATATGTAGACCTACCTGAGGGGCCAGGCTCTGAGTGGGGAAGACGTAGGCCTACCTGAGGGGACAGGCTCTGAGGGGGGAATATGTAGGCCTACCTGAGGGGACAGGCTCTGAGGGGGGAATATGTAGGCCTACCTGAGGGGCCAGGCTCTGAGTGGGGAAGACGTAGGCCTACCTGAGGGGACAGGCTCTGAGTGGGGAATATGTAGGCCTACCTGAGGGGCCAGGCTCTGAGTGGGGAATATGTAGGCCTACCTGAGGGGCCAGGCTCTGAGTGGGGAAGACGTAGGCCTACCTGAGGGGACAGGCTCTGAGGGGGGAATATGTAGGCCTACCTGAGGGGACAGGCTCTGAGTGGGGAAGACGTAGGCCTACCTGAGGGGACAGGCTCTGAGGGGGGAATATGTAGGCCTACCTGAGGGGACAGGCTCTGAGGGGGGAATATGTAGGCCTACCTGAGGGGACAGGCCAGGCTCTGAGTGGGGAAGACGTAGGCCTACCTGAGGGGACAGGCTCTGAGTGGGGAAGACGTAGGCCTACCTGAGGGGACAGGCCAGGCTCTGAGTGGGGAAGACGTAGGCGTACCTGAGGGGACAGGCTCTGAGTGGGGAATATGTAGGCCTACCTGAGGGGCCAGGCTCTGAGTGGGGAATATGTAGGCCTACCTGAGGGGACAGGCTCTGAGTGGGGAATATGTAGGCCTACCTGAGGGGACAGGCTCTGAGTGGGGAAGACGTAGGCCTACCTGAGGGGACAGGCTCTGAGGGGGGAGTATGTAGGCCTACCTGAGGGGACAGGCCAGGCTCTGAGTGGGGAATATGTAGGCCTACCTGAGGGGACAGGCTCTGAGGGGGGAATATGTAGGCCTACCTGAGGGGACAGGCTCTGAGGGGGGAATATGTAGGCCTACCTGAGGGGACAGGCTCTGAGGGGGGAATATGTAGGCCTACCTGAGGGGACAGGCTCTGAGTGGGGAAGACGTAGGCCTACCTGAGGGGACAGGCTCTGAGTGGGGAAGACGTAGGCCTACCCGAGGGGCCAGGCTCTGAGTGGGGAATATGTAGGCCTACCTGAGGGGACAGGCTCTGAGTGGGGAATATGTAGGCCTACCTGAGGGGACAGGCTCTGAGGGGGGAATACGTAGGCCTACCTGAGGGGACAGGCTCTGAGGGGGGAAGACGTAGGCCTACCTGAGGGGACAGGCTCTGAGTGGGGAATATGTAGGCCTACCTGAGGGGCCAGGCTCTGAGGGGGGAAGACGTAGGCCTACCTGAGGGGACAGGCTCTGAGTGGGGAATATGTAGGCCTACCTGAGGGGACAGGCCAGGCTCTGAGTGGGGAAGACGTAGGCCTACCTGAGGGGCCAGGCTCTGAGTGGGGAAGACGTAGGCCTACCTGAGGGGACAGGCTCTGAGTGGGGCATATGTAGGCCTACCTGAGGGAACAGGCCAGGCTCTGAGTGGGGAAGACGTAGGCCTACCTGAGGGGCCAGGCTCTGAGTGGGGAAGACGTAGGCCTACCTGAGGGGACAGGCTCTGAGGGGGGAATATGTAGGCCTACCTGAGGGGCCAGGCTCTGAGGGGGGAATATGTAGGCCTACCTGAGGGGCCAGGCTCTGAGGGGGGAATATGTAGGCCTACCTGAGGGGACAGGCCAGGCTCTGAGGGGGGAAGACGTAGGCCTACCTGAGGGGACAGGCTCTGAGTGGGGAAGACGTAGGCCTACCTGAGGGGACAGGCTCTGAGGGGGGAATATGTAGGCCTACCTGAGGGGACAGGCCAGGCTCTGAGTGGGGAATATGTAGGCCTACCTGAGGGGACAGGCTCTGAGGGGGGAATATGTAGGCCTACCTGAGGGGACAGGCTCTGAGGGGGGAATATGTAGGCCTACCTGAGGGGCCAGGCTCTGAGTGGGGAAGACGTAGGCCTACCTGAGGGGACAGGCTCTGAGTGGGGAAGACGTAGGCCTACCTGAGGGGACAGGCTCTGAGTGGGGAAGACGTAGGCCTACCTGAGGGGACAGGCTCTGAGTGGGGAATATGTAGGCCTACCTGAGGGGCCAGGCTCTGAGTGGAGAATATGTAGGCCTACCTGAGGGGCCAGGCTCTGAGTGGGGAAGACGTAGGCCTACCTGAGGGGACAGGCCAGGCTCTGAGTGGGGAAGACTAACTGTCATCGTTGCATGAAGAAGGTGATGACAAAAGCACAGCGTGGTACGTGGTCATGTTTGTTTATTGACACTATTTACAAAAACAAGCGCCGGACAGACTCTGGCAGTGCCGGACAGGCGGGGGAGACTCTGGCAGTGCCGGACAGGCGGGGGAGACTCTGGCAGTGCCGGACAGGCGGGGGAGACTCTGGCAGTGCCGGACAGGCGGGGGACACTCTGGCAGTGCCGGACAGGCGGGGGACACTCTGGCAGTGCCGGACAGGCGGGGGACACTCTGGCAGTGCCGGACAGGCGGGGGACACTCTGGCAGTGCCGGACAGGCGGGGGACACTCTGGCAGTGCCGGACAGGCGGGGGACACTCTGGCAGTGCCGGACAGGCGGGGGACACTCTGGCAGTGCCGGACAGGCGGGGGACACTCTGGCAGTGCCGGACAGGCGGGGGACACTCTGGCAGTGCCGGACAGGCGGGGGACACTCTGGCAGTGCCGGACACACTGGGCCGTGGAGGCGTACTGGCGGTCTCGAGCGCAGAGCTGGCCCCACCTGTTCTGGCTGGATGCCAGCTTCCACCCGGCAAATGCGGGACGCTGGCACCGAGCACACCAACCTATGAATGCTCGGCCGAGACAGTGCGCATCACCCCATAGCACGAGGCCTGACCAATCCCATGCTCGCCACGGTAAGCACGGGGATTGGGCTCAGGTCTCCAACCTGACTGCCACCCCCAAATCTTTTGGGGCTGCCTCTCGGGCTTCCTTCCCAGCCGTGTTCGTGTTGCAAATTCCAGTCGCCGGTATCCCTCCTCACACTGTTCCAGAGACTCCCAGGCGGGCTCCGGCACTCTCCCTGGGTCGACCAACCACCTTTCTACCTCCTCCCAGGTTGTCTCATAGTCCAAATAGCGCTGCTCACCTGTCCAGGAGTCCCTTTCACCACGCTGCTTGGTCCTTTGGTGGTGGCTAGTTCTGTACCGGCTGTTAGTGGAAGAAGGTGAGGACCAAAGCACAGCGTGTATGTGTTCATGTTTGTTTATTGACACTGACCACTAAAGACGAAAATAACAACGGTCATAACCAAAACAGTCCTGAAAGGTGAAAAACACTAAACCGAAATCAACTACCCACAAAACCCATGTGGGAAAAAGCTACCTAAGTATGGTTCTCAATCAGAGACAACGATAGACAGCTGCCTCTGATTGAGAACCACACCCGCCAAACAACAAAGAAATACAAAACATAGAAAATGAACATAGAATGCCCACCCTAGTCACACCCTGGCCTAACCAAAATAGAGAATAAAAGCTTCTCTATGGCCAGGGCGTGACAAAGACGTAGGCCTACCTGTCGGGTAGGCTCTGAGTGGGGAAGACGTAGGCCTACCCGAGGGGACAGGCCAGGCTCTGAGTGTGGAATAAGTTTGGCAGCACAATAGACTAGAGTCAACTTTAGAAAGCAATAGAGTTTAGAATCTAGCACAATATAGTTTAGAAAGCAATGGAGTTTAGAATCTAGTACAATCGAGTTTAGAATCTAGTACAATATAGTGTAGAAAGCAATGGTTTAGAATCTAGTACAATAGAGTTTAGAATCTAGTACAATATAGTGTAGAAAGCAATGGAGTTTAGAATCTAGTACAATAGAGTTTAGAAAGCAATGGAGTTTAGAATCTAGTACAATATAGTGTAGAAAGCAATAGAGTTTAGAATCTAGCACAATATAGTTTAGAAAGCAATGGAGTTTAGAATCAAGTACAATATAGAGTAGAAAGCAATATAGTTTAGAATCTAGTACAATAGTTTAGAATCTAGTACAATATAGTTTAGAAAGCAATATAGTTTAGAATCTAGTACACTATAGTTTAGAATCTAGTACAATATAGTTTAGAAAGCAATATAGTTTAGAATCTAGTACAAGAGAGTTTAGAATCTAGTACAATATAGTTTATAATTCAGTACTATATAGTTTAGAATCTAGTACATATAGTTTAGAATCTAGTACAATATAGTGTAGAATTCAAGACTGAGACCAGAATGCAGCCTGCATCTACGGGAGGCTCAGAATATCAGAGCAAAATAGTGTGTACCGGGTATGCATGTGGCATTTCCATTGTAGAATGTGTACAGTGTGGTGCCTGCCTCTGTGTGTATTATTCATGAATGAATAACAAATAAAACCAGATCAAAGAGGTGGGACACACACAAAAAATCGCCAGTAGATATTAAGAGATTTCTGTACGCACTATATTCTAAGCCTATGGGAACGCTCAAAAGGTTTTGGCCAATCGGAAAGCCAGAATTTCCTGACTCATCAACCAATAGGATAGCAGATACGATTTGCGCTTGATGCGCCATTTTAGCGCGTCTCCAGCCATCCGGTATGATGGCGACTTTGCTTTGTCTCCAGTGAACAGGGTTGCATCAATAGTCGATATATATTTTTCTTCTCTCTAAAATTAACAGTGTTTTTATCTCCGGGACGACGTGCCAAGAACTACACGTGTCTCAGTCGTTCAAGAAATGACTACAGAGTACAGAAGGTATGCGTAATATTCGGCTTTTTTTCCTAAAAAGCAGTTCCTGATGTTGGCGGCTTTGCATTGAAACACTGTGCTAGGCTAGTTAGCTGTCTAGCTATGTAACGGTGTTACGCAGCGGAGCCGGTACGTTTTCTCCAACGCAGCAATGTAGTTAGCTTACAGTATGAAAAACTCTGAGGTATTTTATAAGCTATATATCTATATATCGAACTATCCACTATTAGTGAGTATTTTCGAAATGGTAAATGTTGCATCACAAAACAATTGTGCGCGTACAATTCCACCTGTGTTGTCTTGAAATGCATCAGCTAGTCGCAGTTGACTTGCTAACTAGCATGCTAACTAATGTGAGATGTTACATTTCATTCTAGGGGGGAGGGGGATAAACGGATGCATGCATTTCGGTGCATGCCTCTGAATGCACTGGACCATGCCTGCACTGGGATTGCAGGGTTGCCCGGGGAACATATTCTCTGAAATCTTGACTTGCTGCAGTGATGTCTGTTTTGTTTGATCTCATAACTTTGTCTGGTTGACTTAGCTATTTAGCCATCTTGTATGTGCACTAACCCGTTTTCTAGTTAGTTAGCCTTTGATGGGATGAGGCCCGCGTTTTTGTAGACCGTTTCTCTCCCAGTTGGCCTTCATGTACATGCCAGAGAGCCTCCCTGGAAGCGCACACGGCAGACAGGAAACCGATACATTAGAGAGATGAGCAACAGAACCGCTTCACGCCTATAACGACGCAAAATGGCAATGAATTATCCGAGTTAGCTAAATGCTAACTAGAGCTAGCGCTCTGGTCTTTTTTTCTCTTTACAACGAGCTGTTGTAAATGAATTTTACTAAGTTAAGTAGCGATCTAGCAAGCTAACGTTTGTTAGGTTATATATATAATATGAATAGTAAAAAAACGGACCGTAATGTTTGGTTGCTAGCTAACCATGTAACTAGCCTCTTCCTTCCGCGGGAGGCTGAAATGATTTGGCATGGGCCCTCAGATCCTCAAGTTATACAGCTGCACCATCTTGACTGGCTGCATCACTGCTTGGTATGGAAACTGTTTGGGAAGACGCTACAGAGTGTGGTGCTTCACTGGGGCTGTGCTCCCTGCCATCTAAGACCTGTATACCAGGCAGTGTCAGAGGAAGGCCCTAAAAAGGGCCAGACTCCGGCCACCCTAGTAATAGACTGTCCTCTCTGCTACCGCACGGCAAACCGTTACCGATGCACCAAGTCTGGAACCAACAGGAACCTGAACAGCTTCAACCCCCAAAAGCCATAAAACTGCTAAATAGTTAAACAAATAGCTACCCAGACTATCTGCATTGACCCTTTTTGTACTAACGTTTTACTCATCACAAATGCTACTTTTACTGTTTGTCACTTTAATCCT
This sequence comes from Oncorhynchus mykiss, assembly GCF_057628025.1. NCBI lineage: Eukaryota > Metazoa > Chordata > Actinopteri > Salmoniformes > Salmonidae > Oncorhynchus > Oncorhynchus mykiss. Next base: position 41,959,011 of record NC_143035.1, read on the forward strand.
AGTTATTTGTACATGCAGCGCTTTCCGAAAGCATTCAGACCCCTCCACTGTTTCCACATTGTTACGTTACAGCCTTATTCTAAAATGGATTCAATTGTTTTTTTCTTCATCAATCTACACACAATACCCCATAATGACATCACAATACCCAATGACATCACAATACCCTATGACATCACAATACCCCATAATGACATCACAATACCCTATGACATCACAATACCCCATAATGATAAAGGAAAAACAGGTTTTTAGAGATGTTAGCAAATGTATTAAAAAAAACAACTGACATTTACATAATTATTCAGACCCTTTACTCAGTACTTTGTAATAGCACCTTTGGCAGCGATTACAGCCTCAAGTCTTCTTGGGTATGACACTACAAGCTTGGCTCATCTGTATTTGCGGAGTTTCTCCCGTTCCTCTCAAGCTCTGTCAGGATGGATGGGGAGCGTCACTGCACAGCTATTTTCAGGTCTCCAGAGATGTTAGACCAGGTTCAAGCCCGGGCTCTGACTGGGTCACTCAAGGACATTCGGAGACTTGTCCCAAAGCCACTCCTGCGTTGTCTTGGCTGTGTGTTTAGGGTCATTGTCCTATTGGAAGGTGAACCTTCGCCCCAGTCTGAGGTCCTGAGTGCTCTGGAGCAGGTTTTCATCAAGGATCGCTCTTTACTTTGTTCTGTTCATAATTTCCTCGGTCCTGACTAGTCTCCCAGTCCCTGCTGCTGAAAAACATCCCCACGACATGATGCTGCTACCACCATGCTTCACCGTGGTGATGGTGCCAGGTTTCCTCCAGAAGTGACACTTGGCATTCAGGCCAAAGGGTTCAATCTTGGTTTCATCAGACCAGAGTGTCATGTTTCTCATGGTCTGAGAGTCCTTTAGGTGCCTTTTTGGCAAACTCGAAGAGGGCTGCCATGTGCCTTTGTCTGAGGAGTTGGTTCCTTCTGGCCATTCTACCATGAAGGCTTGATTGGTGGTGGTGCTGCAGAGATGGTTGTCCTTCGGGCAGATTCTCCCATCTCCACAGAGAATCTCTGGAGCTCTGTCAGTTACCATTGGGTTCTTGGTCGCCTCCCTGACCAAGGCACATCTCCTCCGATTGATCAGTTTGGCCGGGTGTCCAGCTCTAGGAAGAGTCTTGGTGATTCCATTTATTGACGGAGGCCACTGTGTTCTTGGGACCTTAAATGCTACAGAAATGTTTTGGTACCCTTCCCCAGATTTGTACCTCAACGCAATCCTGTCTCTGAGCTTCGACCTTTTGGCTTGGATTTAGACAGGTGTGTGTGTGCCTTTTCCAAATCATGTCCAATCAATGGAATTTATCACAGGTGGACTCCAATCAAGTTGTAGAAACATCTCAAGGATGATCAATGGAAACAGGATGCACCTGAGCTCAATTTCAAGTCTCATAGCAAAGGGACTGAATAATTAAGCAAAGGTATTTCAGTTTTTTTAATATCTGAACCTGTTTTTGCTTTGTCATTATGGGGTATTCTGTGTAGATGAGGGGGGGAAAGCATGCTTGTTCAATGAACCATAAACAATTAATGAACGTGCACACGTGGAACGGTCGTTACGGTAGGCAATTAAGGTCACAGTTATGAAAACTTAGGACACTGAAGAGGCCTTTCTACTGACTCTGAAAAACACCAAAAGAAAGATGCCCAGGGTCCCTGCTCATCTGTGTGAACCTGCCTTAGGCATGCTGCAAGGAGGCATGAAGACTGCAGATGGGGCCAGGGCAATAACTTGCAATGTCCGTACTGTGAGACGCCTAAGACAGTGCTAAAGGGAGACAGGATGGACAGCTGATTGTCCTCGCAGTGACAGACCACGTGTACCGCTCCTGTGCAGGTGTTGTCACATCAGAACATCAAACCTGTGGGACAGGTACAGAATGGCAACAACAACTGCCCGAGTTACACCAGGAACGCACAAATCCCTCCATCAGTGCTCAGACTGTCCTCAATATGCTGAGAGAGGCTGGACTAAGGGCTTGTAGGCCTGTTGTAAGGCAGGTCCTCACCAGACATCACCGGCAACAACGTCGCCTATGGGCACAAACCCACCGTTGCTGGAACAGACAGGACTGGCGAAAAGTGCTCTTCCTTGACGAGTCACTATTTTGTCTCACCAGGGGTGATGGTCGGATTCGCATTTATCGTCGAAGGAATGAGCGTTACACCGAGGCCTGTACTATGGAGCGGGATTGATTTGGAGGTGGAGGGTCTGTCATGGTCTGGGGCGGTGTGTCACGGCATCATCGGACTGAGCTTGTTGTCATTGCAGGTAATCTCAATACGGTGTGTTACAGGGAAGACATCCTCCTCCCTCATGTGGTACCCTTCCTGCAGGCTCATCCTGACATGACCCTCCACCAGCCATACTGCTCGTTCTGTGTGTGATTTCCTGCAAGACAGGAATGTCAGTGTTCTGCCATGGCCAGTGAAGAGCCTTGGTCTCAATCCCATTGAACACGTCTGGGACCTGTTGGATCGGAGGGTGAGGGCTAGGAACGGTGGGTTAACTGACTTGTTCAGGAGCAGAGCAACAGATTTTCACCGTGTCAGCTCGGGGAATCCAATCTTGCAACCTTACAGTTAACTAGTCCTTGTGCACTCCACAAGGAGACTGCCTGTTACGCGAATACAGCACTTTTACTTTCTTCTCCAACACTGTTTTTGCATTATTTAAATCAAACTGAACATTTTTCATTATTTATTTGAGGCTAAATTTATTTTATTGATGTATTATATTAAGTGTTCATTCATTATTGTTGTAATTGTCATTATTACAAATACATTTATTTTTAAATTGGCTTCTTTGGTCCTTCAATAATTGGTATCGGTGCTGAACAATCATAATCGGTCGACCTCTATTCTAGACACCCATTCCAAATGGGAACTACAAATGTGGCTCATGCGCACAGGGCAATAGCACTATTAAACAGCCTTCAGATGCCCACATACAGGTTGAAAAGTCCCTGTTAGATTACTACCTTGGTCTTCGTGATAACTCTATCTCATCACCTGTTCATGTGGAAAAGCCAACGTAGGACAAACGAAAAGACAACTAAAACAACGCATAGCGGAACACCGCAGCTCAATCAGGTGTAAGAACATTGACTATCCAATAGCAGCCCACTTCGTTGAATCTAACCATCCTATCACCTCCCTCAAACACACCGGCATGTTGCTCCACCAAGTAGAGGAGGTGACATCGAGATCCTACAACTACAAAGGGAGTCTTACTGGATATCCTGTCTAAAAAAACATTGACCCCTAGTGGTCTGAATATTGACTGATCTCAGGCCCTTCTTATGAACAAGTAAATAAATAAATATAAATGGATATTCTTTCTACAGTTGATCAGCGTACAGCAAATATGTTTCCCCTGTTGATGATGCTTCTTATGGTTTAACCAAAGGATGTAATGAAATGGGAAACAGTGAAAGTCAAAGAATGTATGTTGATGCTAATATTATGTACAATTATTAAATGATGTTTCCATATGACAACAATAGTCTAATATATTTAATATGCCATAAACTTATTTTTCAATCCATTCTAATTAACTTAATCATTATGACACACCCCTCGCTATTGTCATTGGTTTCACTAATTGGACTGTTTGTCGACATGTCATGAATACTTGAACCAGGTTATCACCCTGAAGAAGGCACAGTGATGCCGAAACGGTGGTGATTTACCCAATAAATGACTGGGAGCTAATATGTATAATTTCAGACCTGATAATGGCTTGTTGTTGGCAGGTAAAATGAGTAAGGCCTCAGCTGAATCTACAGACCAAGTGATGGAGGAGGAAGTAGGTCAGCTTCCGATTACAGACCAGATGGAGGAGGACGAGGAGGAGGAGGTAGGTCAACATCAGATGATCTTTCTATGTCCCCTGCTTACTTTTTCAAATGTATCCACCTGGGCACAAACATTGTTTTACCAAAAACAGTAGTGCACTAGATGGGGAATTGGGTGCCATTTGGTGAACAGCCAGACTGTAGCTTCTGTGGCAGACAACAGGACACTACGATCACTCTGGGGCTATTCTCATGCTTTTTCCTCTTGGATGTTTTTTAATAGACTGTCATGACTGTTTATTCCTCAGGCTGGGAGCTCAACAGAGACTGAGAGACCCTCCTCTTCTCACACCAAGAGGAAGCCTTCTGTTGCAGCCAAGCAAGTTGGAGGGAATGAGTCAGACACCTCGGACGAGAGTGGACAGGACGATGGCGCCTCAGATGGTAAGGTCTACCACTAGATCTGGGGCCAGCACGGGTTTTAGTGCTTCTTAATATCATTGTGGAGCCAAAAGGTGCATTTCCACACTTTGTGGATAATTATGTGTTTGTTGGTCTGTTCTGAGTTGATGTTCAAGGGTAAGTAGTTTAGTATAGGGAATAGGGCACCATAGGGCTCTGGCTCTGGTCTAAAGTAGTGCACTATATAGGTCTGTACCACCCAGCCACCTGTTGTTTCTGTTTGTTAGACTTTCATTTCTGTCTTCCTATAGAAAGGGGGGGGTGTTTCTCTGGTTGTGGGAGGAGCATAATGTCTACTTCCACCATTTATCTCATCTGACCCTCATTCAGTGCCCTTCCCTTTTTCCACATTTTTACGTTACAGCCTTATTCTAAAACGGATTAAATTGTTTTCCCCCTCATCAATCTACACACACTACCCCACAATGACATCACAATACCCCACAATGACATCACAATACCCCACAATGACATCACAATACCCCACAATGACATCACAATGACATCACACTACCCCAGTATGACATCACAATACCCCATAATGACAAAGCAAAAACGTTTATTTAGATCTGTTTTCAAATGTCTTATGTTTTTTATTTATCTTATCTCTGTATTCAGACCCTTTGCTATGAGACTCGAAATTGAGCTCAGGTGGATCCTGTTTCCATTGATCATCCTTGAGATGTTTCTACAACTTGATTGGAGTCCACCTTTTGGTAAATTCAATTGATTGGATATGATATGGAAAGGCAACACACCTGTCTATATGGTCCCACAGTTGACAGTGTATGTCAGAGCAAAAACGAAACCACGAGGTCAAAGGAATTGTCCGTATGGCTCCGAGTTCCAGAGTTCCTCTGTGGAGATGGGAGAACCTTCCAGAAGGACAACCATCTCTGCAGCACTCCACCAATCAGGCCTTTATGGTAGAGTGGCCAGACGGAAGCCACTCCTCAGTAAAGGTACATGACAGCCCGCTTGGAGTTTGCCAAAAGGCACCTAAAGGACTCAGACCATGAGAAATAAGAATCTCTTGTCTAATGAAACCAAGATTGGCATTCAGGTCAAAGAGTTCAATCTTCATGTCTGGAGGAAACCTGACCTCATTCCTATGGTGAAGCATGTTGGTGGCAGCATCATGCTCTGGGACTGGGAAACTAGTCAGGATCGAGGGAAAGATGAATAGAGCAAGGTACAGAGCGATCCTTAATAAAAATCTGCTCCAGAGCGCTCAGGACCCCCGAGTGGTGCGAAGGTTGACCTTTCAACAGGACAATGACCCTAAGCACACAGCCAAGACAACGCAGGAGTGGCTTCAGGACAAGTCTCTGAATGTCCTTGAGTGGCCCAGTCAGAGCCCGGGCTTGAACCTGATCTCTGGAGAGACCTGAAAATAGCTGTGCAGCAACACTCCCCATCCAACCTGACAGAGCTTGAGAGGATCTGCAGAGAAGAATGGGAGAAACTCCCCAAATACAGGTGTGATTAGCTTGTAGCGTCATACCCAAGAAGACTGGAGGCTGTAATCGCTGCCAAAGGTGCTTCAACATAGTGCTGCGTAACGAGTCTGAATACTTATGGAAATGTGACATTTCAGGTTTTAATCTTAAATACGTTTGCAATAATGTCTAATCTGCTTTGTAATTATGGGGTAGTGTGTGTAGATTGAGGAGGGAAAAACAATGTAATCCATTTTAGAATAAGGCTGTAACGTAACAATGTGGAAAAAGTCACGGGGTCTGAATACCTCCCGAAATGCACTGTATATTATGAGGACATTTAGTACGTTTTTTTTTTTTCTGGGAGTATGAAGCTCCCTCGTTAGGTTCCCCTAGACCAGATTACTGTTCTCCAGCCGAACTAAAGCATGCTGACACCCTACTTTCCTGTCCTCTCCTTCAGGGATGTTGGTTGTGCGGCCTCCTGCTGGGACTGACAAGGAGGACAAGAGCAGAGGAGCCATGAAGCTCCGAGTGGACCTCTCACGGAGAAAGACAGGTTAGTCTCCTCACTATATACCACACTGCTACCAACCAGGGGATAGTCGGAGAAGCCCCCAAGGTTTTGACCAGAGGGTGTTCCTACAGCCTAATAATCACAACTACTGCCAGTTTAATGAAATCAAACCTTTTGGGATTGATATTTGTGTCTATTAGGGATCCCCATTAACTGCTCTTCCTGGGGTCCAAACACATTAAGGCAGTTAGATCACCTAAAACAGCAGACTCGCGCGTCACCTAAAACAGCAGACTCGCGCGTCACCTAAAACAGCAGACTCGCGCGTCACCTAAAACAGCAGACTCGCGCGTCACCTAAAACAGCAGACTCGCGCGTCACCTAAAACAGCAGACTCGCGCGTCACCTAAAACAGCATATGTCACCTAAAGCGACAGAAATAACAGTACATGGTTGCATCACTGCCTGGTATGGCAACTGCTCGGCTTCCAACCACAGAGCACTACAGAGCTACACTAGCTCCCCAGACTACTTGCAGTGCCTTGTTGGTAAGGGCTCATTAGCATTTCATTGTTTGTCTAAACCTTTTTATGACGCATGTGACAAATACTATTTTATTTGAAGTTTCTAGCTAGTGTCCAGGGTTACTAGTTTCCCAAGTTAAATTTATTTTTAAAGTAAAAAAAAAAAAAAACAGTTGGAAGCCCCATTTTTGTTAAACCGTTGGCCTACCGGCTACCTAATCCGGCTAATTTTAGGTCCCTTGTCCAAATGTAATTTTTTAAGTTCCACTCAAACTGATGGGCTGTGTCATTGCTGAGTAACGTTGCCAGTCTCCTTATTGGGGAGTACACTACTGAATACAGTTAATTTATATTCTAGCCTGGCTGTTAGTGAGTTTCGTTTCTAACAGTGAGGGTTTTTATCTAGATTTCGATCCCAAATGGCACCATTTTCCCTTTACAGTGCACTACATTTGACTCCTTAATTAAAGGTTAAAAAATAATACATGCAGAATAGGGTGGCATTTGGTACAGATCTTCAGAATGAAACGGACTCCTCATGTTAATCTGTAATGTTCTTACATGATGTCATCCTGTACAACGTGAATGAAACACACGTATGTTAAAGGTAATTATGATGCAACTAGAGGTCGACCGATTCATCGAAATGGCCGAATTAATCAGGGCCGATTTCAAGTTCTCATAACAAATCGGAAATCGGTATTTTTGCACACCGATTTGGCCGAATAATTAAAAATATATATTTTATTTAACTAGGCAAGTCAGTTAAGAACACATTCTTATTTTCAATTACTTCCTAGGAACGGTGGGTTAACTGCCTTGTTCAGGGGCAGAACGACAGATTTTTTACCTTGTCAGCTCAGGGATTCCATCTTGCAACCTTACAGTTAACTCTAACCACCTGCCTCTTGTTGCACTCCACAAGGAGACTGCCTGTTACGCGAATGCAGTTAAAATGCCTAATTTGCCAGAATTTTACGTAATTATGACATAACATTGAAGGTTGTGCAACACAGGAATATTTAGACTGAAAGTATTTCACTGAAAGAATAAACGTCTTGTTTTCGAGATGATAGTTTCAGGATTCGACCATATTAATGACCTAAGGCTCGTATTTCTGTGTGTTATTATGTTATAATTAAGTCTATTATTTGATAGAGCAGTCTGACTGAGCGATGGTAGGCACCAGCAGGCCCATAAGCATTCATTCAAACACCACTTTGCTTCAAGCATTGCGCTGTTTAGGACTTCAAGCCTATCAACTCCCGAGATTAGGCTGGTGTAACGGCTAGCTAGTTAGCGGGGTGCGTGCTAATAGCCTTTCAAACGTCACTCGCTCTGAGCCTTGGGGTAGTTGTTCCCCTTGCTCTGCATGGGTAACGCTGCTTCGAGGGTGGCTGTTGTCGTTGTGTTCCTGGTTCGAGCCCAGGTAGGAGCGAGGAGAGGGACGGAAGCTACACTGTTACACTGGCAATACTGAAGTGCGTATAAGAACCATAGTCAAAGGTTAATGAAATACGAAGGAAACTCACTCTACATCCTTAGATGAAGTTGTTTACAGGAAACTCACTCTACAACCTTAGATGAAGCTGTTTACAGGAAACTCACTCTACATCCGTAGATGAAGTTGCGTGGAAAAAGGAATTGGGTGGTGAAATAATTTTCTGTCATGGACAAGGGAACTCAAAGGGTGTGATGATATTAATTAACAGAAATGTTGATCTGAATATGCAAATAGTCAGGAATTATATAATATAATAGTGTAGAATGATAGAATATAATAGTGTAGAATGATATAATATAATAGTGTAGAATGATAGAATATAATAGTGTAGAATGATATAATATAATAGTGTAGAATGATATAATATAATAGTGTAGAATGATATAATATAATAGTGTAGAATGATATAATATTATAGTGTAGAATGATATAATATAATAGTGTAAAATGATATGATATAATAGTGTAGAATGATATAATATTATAGTGTAGAATGATATAATATAATAGTGTAAAATGATATGATATAATAGTGTAGAATGATATAATATAATAGTGTAGAATGATATAATATAATAGTGTAGAATGATATAATATAATAGTGTAGAATGATATAGTATAATAGTGTAGAATGATATAATATAATAGTGTAGAATGATATAGTATAATAGTGTAGAATGATATAATATAATAGTGTAAAATGATATGATATAATAGTCTAGAATGATATAATATAATAGTGTAGAATGATATAATATAATAGTGTAGAATGATATAATATAATAGTGTAGAATGATATAATATAATAGTGTAGAATGATATAATATAATAGTCTAGAATGATATAATATAATAGTCTAGAATGATATAATATAATAGTGGAGAATGATATAATATAATAGTGTAGAATGATATAATATAATAGTGTAGAATGATATAATATTATAGTGTAGAATGATATAATGTAATAGTGTAGAATGATATAATATAATAGTGTAGAATGATATAATATTATAGTGTAGAATGATATAATATAATAGTGTAGAATGATATAATATAATAGTGTAGAATGATATAATATAATAGTTTAGAATGATATAATGTAATAGTGGAGAATGATATAATATAATAGTTTAGAATGATATAATATAATAGTGTAGAATGATATAATATTATAGTGTAGAATGATATAATATAATAGTGTAGAATGATATAATATAATAGTCTAGAATGATATAATATAATAGTGTAGAATGATATAATATTATAGTGTAGAATGATATAATATAATAGTGTAGAATGATATAATATAATAGTGTAGAATGATATAATATAATAGTGTAGAATGATATAATATTATAGTGTAGAATGATATAATATAATAGTGTAGAATGATATAATATAATAGTGTAGAATGATATAATATTATAGTGTAGAATGATATAATATAATAGTGTAGAATGATATAATATAATAGTGTAGAATGATATAATATAATAGTCTAGAATGATATGATATAATAGTCTAGAATGATATAATATTATAGTGGAGAATGATATAATATAATAGTCTAGAATGATATAATATAATAGTCTAGAATGATATAGTATAATAGTGTAGAATGATATAATATAATAGTGTAGAATGATATAATATAATAGTGTAGAATGATATAATATAATAGTGTAGAATGATATAATATAATAGTGTAGAATGATATAATATAATAGTGTAGAATGATATAATATAATAGTGTAGAATTATATAATAGTGTAGAATGATATAATATAATAGTCTAGAATGATATAATATAATAGTGTAGAATGATAGAATATAATAGTGTAGAATGATATAATATAATAGTGTAGAATGATATAATATAATAGTGTAGAATTATATAATAGTGTAGAATGATATAATATAATAGTCTAGAATGATATGATATAATAGTCTAGAATGATATAATATTATAGTGGAGAATGATAGAATATAATAGTCTAGAATGATATAATATAATAGTCTAGAATGATATAATATAATAGTGTAGAATGATATAATATTATAGTCTAGAATGATATAATATAATAGTGTAGAATGATATAATATAATAGTGTAGAATTATATAATAGTGTAGAATGATATAATATAATAGTCTAGAATGATATAATATAATAGTGTAGAATGATATAATATAATAGTGTAGAATGATATAATATAATAGTGTAGAATGATATAATATAATAGTGTAGAATGATATAATATAATAGTGTAGAATGATATAATATAATAGTGTAGAATGATTCACCAGGAAGGTGGATCCTTTTGAAGATGAAAGTGGATGAAAAAGAGATGTGGCTCATTAATCTATATGGTCCAAATCAGGATGATCCACACTTCTTCGAAAATATTTATACATTTAATCAAAGTTTGCTGGAGGACAACTTAGTTAAAAATAAGACAAAATAATTTATAACTGAATTCTTCCAGTATAATATAGGTTCAGCAAATCCCCTTATTGTTTGGTATACCTTTTAAATGTACCTTCAGGGGTCATTCAATTCAATATTCATCAGTTTCAGCAGTTTCTGGCTAAAGAGACAAGACTAACAAGGGAAATCCATGAACTAATAGTACAGGTAGATAGTAATAAAAACAATACTACAGAGATACAAAATAAGTTAGAGGAAAAACACAAAGAACTTGAGGAACTTATTCAAGAACGATCTAATGTAATCTCTTACAAAAATAAAGCAAACTGGATGGAATATGGAGAAAAATGCAAAATTCTTCCTGAATCTCCAATTCTACAATACAGGAACGCTAACAAAAATAATTTGCAGAAACTCGTTACTGAATAGGGAGTCATCTATGATTCTCTGATATTTTAAGAGGAAGCTAATTATTTTAGGCAGATGTTCTCTCTTCCGTCTCATCCTTTCCCACTGACTGAAGATTACGTTAAGAAATTCTTTCCAAATAATATAAAAATGGAATATGAACAAATGTACAGAAAGATCAGTGTGAAGGCCAAATTACAGAGGAATAACTTTTTGAGGGTCTTAAATCCTTTCAGTCTGGAAAAACCCCAGGGCTTGATGGCATACCTGTAGAGGTATATCAAGTCATTTTTGATATACTTAAAGCTCTATTGTTAGATTAGTCAAGATGGCGTAGCAGTCAGATATTCTAAAAGCTCCGGTTGATTACAAGATGGCGTAGCAGTCAGACCTCTGTCTTCGTCTTGTCGTGTCCCGTGTATATCTTCTTTCTTTGTATTTATTTAAACAATTTCATTTTTAACCTCTGTTTCAACATACTCTCCTGCAACCCGCCTCACCCAATGTGGTATGGATCTGGCATTTTCTATACTTTAGACCCGGAACCCCCAACAGAAACTAGCCCGCTAACTAGCTGCTAGCTAGTAACCAGTTAGACACTGCTAGCGGTCATCAGTGAATGCCCACCTGCTAGCCGTGGCCCGCTAGCTGTCTAGAACATATCGGACTGTTAGCTGAAGAGGCCCATCGGACAAATTCTTTAGACACTATACCTAGCTAGTAGTCAGCTAGAGGCCATCAGCTAACCTTTAGCCCAGACAACCCTTGCCTGTCTACACGATGCAAATCGGACTCATTTTTCTCCATATCCGGATTCCTACCCCAAGCTCTGAACCTTTTCACCTGGATCATCGTAGCTAGCTAGCTGCTATCTGAGTGGCCACTCCTGGCTAACGTACGTCTCTGTCCCGACGCAAGAACCAATTAGCATGGAACTAGCCTTTGCTAGGCCCATCTCCCGGCTAGCCGAAAAAGTCCATCAGCCACTCCTTGGGCTACAATACCTATTTTGCCAATTGGCCTGGACCCCTTTTACTGCCGACACGGAGCCTCGCAGGTCCATCACGACTGGACTACCGACGTAATCTGCCCGAGGGTTTTTTTCCCAACGGACTCCTCCGTCGCGGCGACCCCTGAATGCTCGCCATGGCCTGCTTGCTGTCTAGAGCATATCGGACTGTTAGCTGAAGAGGCCCATCGGACAAATTCTTTGGCAACTATACCTATTTTGCCAATTGGCCTGGACCCTTTTACCACACAGAGCTCTGCTGATCCACGATGACTGGTCTGCCGGCGTAACGGCACGAGGGGGCTACAACAGATTTCTTCCGTCGCGACATCCCTCTAAGGCCCTTCTGCTAGCATGCTAGCCCCGGCCCGCTAGCTGCCGGAATTGCCGTGTCTCCAGCCCGCCAAGCCACTCACTGGACCCCTATGATCACTCGGCTACCCATGTCTCTCCCTATTGTCAATATGCCTTATCCATTGCTGTTTTGGTTAGTGATTGTCTTATTTCACTGTAGAGCCTCCGTCCCTGCTCAACATGCATTAGCTAACCCTTTAGTTCCACCTCCCACACGTGCGGTGACCTCACTTGGTCTAAATGATGTTTCTAGAGACACAACCTCTCTCATCGTCACTCAATGCCTAGGTTTACCTCCACTGTATTCACATCCTACCATACCCTTGTCTGTACATTATGCCTCAAATCTATTCTACCGTGCCCAGAAACCTGCTCCTTTTACTCTCTGTTCCGAACGCACTAGACATCCAGTTCTTTTAGCCTTTAGCCGTACCCTTATCCTACTCCTCCTCCTGTTCCTCTGGCGCTGTAGAGGTTAATCCAGATCCTGCAGCCCCTAGCTCCACTTCTATTCCTCAGGTGCTCTTATTTGTTGACTTCTGTAACTGTAAAAGCCTTGGTTTCATGCATTTTAACATTAGAAGCCTCCTCCCTAAGTTTGATTTATTCTCTGCTCTAGCACACTCTGCCAACCCGGATGTCCTAGCTGTGTCTGAATCCTGGTTTAAGGAAGACCACCAAAAACCCTCAAATTTCCATCCCTAACTACAACATTTTCCAATAAGATAGCACTGCCAAAGGGGACAGAGTTAGCCTGCAGAGTTTTGTCTTACTCTCCAGGTCTGTGCCCAAACAATTTGAGCTTCTACTTGTAAAAACCCACCTTTCCAAAAACAAGTCTCTCACTGTTGCTGCTTGCTATAGACAACCTTCTGACCCCAGCTGTGCCCTGGACAACATATGTGAATTGATTGCCCCCGATCTGTCCTCAGAACTTGCGCTGTCAGGTGACCTAAACTGGGACATGCTTAAATCCCAGGCCATCCTGCAATCCTAGCTTGATGCCCTCAATCTCACACAAACTATCAATGAACCTACCAAGTACAACCCCAAATCTGTAAACACAGGCACCCTCATAGATATCATCCTGACCAACCTGCACTCTAAATACACCTCTGCTGACTTCAACCAGGATCTCAGCGATCACTGCCTCATTTCCTGTGTCCGTAATTGGTCTGCAATCAAATTACCACCCCTCACCACTGTCAAACGCTCCCTAAAACACTAAAGCGAGCAGGCCTTTCTAATCGACCTGGCCCGGGTATCCTGGAAGGATATTGACCTCATTCCGTCAGTAGAGGATGCCTGGTTATTCTTTTAAAAGTGCCTTCCTCTTTGGGATAGCCGTGCCACTAGCGCCTCGACAACATCCGGTGAAATTGCAAAGCACGATATTCAAATTACAGAAATTGAAATCTTAACATTGAACATTCATGAAAATACAAGTGTCATCATTTTAAAAGCGTAACTTCTTAAACGCTTTGTCAGGTTTCAAAGGCTTTCTGGCGAAGGCACATTATCCGAGGACAGCGCCTCGCACACACAAGCATTACATACATTTTCCAACCAAGCAGACTCAGTAATCCACCGGTTTCCCTCGTTCAAAATGCATACAAATGAATCCCGTAAATTACCAATAAACTTCTTCCAAACATATCAAACAACGTTCCTAATCAATCCTCAGGTACCCTATTATGTAAATGCACAATACAATTTAAGATGGAGAATACCGGAGACGCTTACCGGAGATAATTAACGAAGTACGCACTCTCACCGCAACAAACATTACAGCCAAAATGGGAGCCACTTGCTAAAACTACAAATTCTAAGTCATCTTTCAAAAGACAAGCCTGAAACTCTTTCTAATGACTGTTGACATCTAGTGGAAGCCCTATGAACTGCTATCTGGGAGGTATTCCTTTTATATTCCCATTGACAGCCATAGTAATCCAGGGTGAGCTGGAAAAAAATTCTGTCTGGATTGTCCTCCGGTTGATGATTTGACTGGGAGCTAATATGTATAATTTCAGACCTAATAATGGCTTGTTGTTGGCAGGTAAAATGAGTAAGGCCTCAGCTGAATCTACAGACCAAGTGATGGAGGAGGAAGTAGGTCAGCTTCCGATTACAGACCAGATGGAGGACGAGGAGGAGGAGGAGGAGGTAGGTCAACATCAGATGATCTTTCTATGTCCCCTGCTTACTTTTTCAAATGTATCCACCTGGGCACAAACATTGTTTTACCAAAAACAGTAGTGCACTAGATGGGGAATTGGGTGCCATTTGGTGAACAGCCAGACTGTAGCTTCTGTGGCAGACAACAGGACACTACGATCACTCTGGGGCTATTCTCATGCTTTTTCCTCTTGGATGTTTTTTAATAGACTGTCATGACTGTTTATTCCTCAGGCTGGGAGCTCAACAGAGACTGAGAGACCCTCCTCTTCTCACACCAAGAGGAAGCCTTCTGTTGCAGCCAAGCAAGTTGGAGGGAATGAGTCAGACACCTCGGACGAGAGTGGACAGGACGATGGCGCCTCAGATGGTAAGGTCTACCACTAGATCTGGGGCCAGCACGGGTTTTAGTGCTTCTTAAATCTTTTGGCTGGGATCCCGTTAACTTCTCTAGGGTAGGGGGCAGCATTTGGAATTTTGGATGAAAAGCATGCCCAAATTAAACGACCTGCTACTCGGGCCCAGAAGATATGATATGCATATAACTGGTAGATTTGGATAGAAAACACTCTAAAGTTTCCAAAACAGTTACAATTGTGTCTGAGTATAACAGAACGGATTTGGCAGGTGAAAACCTGAGAGAAATCCATTCAGGAAGTAGTTTTTTTTGTAGTTTTCTATTCAATGCCATTACAGTATCCATTGACTAAGGACTCAATTTGCAGTTCCTTCTTGTTTACCTTTTATATTGATGACGTTATTGTCCGGTTGAAATATTATAGATAATTTAGGCTAAAAACAACCTGAGGATTGAATATAAACATCGTTTGACATGTTTTTATTAACTTCTACGGATACAATTTGTCTGCCTGTTTCGACTGCATTTGAGCCTGTGGATTACTGAAGAAAACGTGCAAACAAAACGGAGGTTTTTGGATATAAAGAGGGACTTTATTGAACAAAAGGAACATTTATTGAGTAAATGAATATCTTCTGAGTGCCACCATATGACGATCATCAAAGGTAAGTGATTTAATTGTATCTCTATTTCTGAGTTCTGTAACTCTTCTACTTGGCTGGTTACTGTTTGTAATGATTTGTATGCTGGGCTGTGTTCTCAAATAATTGTAAGGTATGCTTTTGCCGTAAAGCATTTTTTAAATCTGACACCGTGGTTGGAGTCACAAGAAGTTAATCTTTAAACCTATGTAAAATGTTTTGTTTTCTGAATTTTTATGAGTATTTCTGTATTTGAATTTGGCGCTCTGCAATCTCACTGGATGTTGGCCAGGTGGGACGCTAACGCCCCACATACCCTAGAGGTTAAAACCTCTTGAGGATATGGAGACGCTAGCGTCTCAACTGGCCAATTGCCTAGGGAAATTCAGAGCGCCAGATTCAAATTAAATTCTATAAAATTCAAACTTTCATTAAATCACACATGTAAGATACTCAATTAAAGCTACACTCGTTGTGAATCCAGCCAACATGTCAGATTTTAAAAATGCTTTTTGGCGAAAGCATGAGAAGCTATTATCTGATAGCATGCACCCAGCTGAACCAGCTGTAAACAAAATAACTAGTGTAGCAGGCGCTACACAAAACGCTGAAATAAAATACAAAACATGCATTACCTTTGACGAGCTTCTTTGTTGGCACTCCAATATGTCCCATAAACATCACAATTGGTCCTTTTTTTCCGATTAATTCCGTCCATATATACCCAAAATGTCCATTTATAAAGCAGGTTTGATCTGGAAAAAAACAGCTTTCCAAAACACAACGTCACTACAAAACATTTCAAAAGTTGCCTATAAACTTTGCCAAAATATTTCAAACTACTTTTGTAATACAACTTTAGGTATTTTTAAACGTTAACAATCGATCAAATTGTAGACGGGGCAATCTATTCAACAGTGCAAGTAAACAAACCGTGCACCTTTTTTCATCTTGCGTAACTCTCAGTGTAACGTTGTTCCAGGATGTGCTTCTTCTTCGTTTGCCGTAAAGCATTTTTTAAAATCTGACACCGTGGTTGGAGTCACAAGAAGTTAATCTTTAAACCTATGTAGAATATATGTTTTGTTTTCTGAATTTTTATAATGAGTTTCTGTATTTGAGTTTGGCGCTCTGCAATCTCACTGCACCAATGATTAACTTCAACCCAATTCCAAAGACTGGTGACATCCTGTGGAAGTCGTAGGGAACTGTAAAATGGTCGCTATCAAATATCCCTTGGAAAAGACAACTGAGGGAACGGTCAGAGGCAAAATAAATAATCTGAACAGTTATTCCTCGGGGTTTTGCCTGCTACATAAGTTCTGTTATAGTCACAGAAATGATTGAAAAGGTTTTAGAAACTTCAGTGTGTTTTCTATCCACACCTACTAATCAAATGCAAATAATATATTCCTGGCATGAGTAGCAGGAAGTTGAAATTGTGCACGCTATTTATCCAAAAGTGAAAATGCTGCCCCCCATCCCTAAGAAGTTAACGGGATCGATATGACAACAGCCAGTGAAATTGCATTTTAAAGATAAACTTGTTAGTCCCACCACAGTGTCCAATTTTAAAAAGGCTTTACGACGAATGCACGACATATCATTGTTAGGTCAGCACCTATTCACAGAAAAAGACTGCCATTTTCCAGCCAAAGAGAGGAGTCACAAAAAGCAGAAATAGAGATCAAATTAATCACTAACCATTGATGGTCTTCATCAGATGGCACTCATTGGACTTCATGTTACACAATACATGTATGTTTTGTTCGATGAAGTTAATATTTATATCCAAAAATCTGTTTACATTGGCGTGTTATGTTTTGCCTCCTAAACATCCGGTGATTTTACCGAGAGCCACATCAATTTACAGAAATACTCATAATAAACATTGATAAGAGATACAAGTATTATACATGGAACTTTAGATAAACCTCCCCTTAATGCAACCGCTGTGTCAGATAAAAATAAAACTTTACAGCGAAAGCAAACCATGCAATCTGAGTACAGCGCTCAGAGCCCAAACAAGCCATAAAGATATCCGCCATGTTGTGGAATCAACAGATGTCAGAAATAGCATTATAAATATTCACTTACCTTTGATCTTCATCAGAATGCACTCCCAGGAATCCCAGTTACACAAATGTTTGATTTGTTCGATGAAGTCCATAATTTATGTCCAAATACCTCCTTTTTGTTCGCGTTTAGTACACAATCCAAACTCACGACGCGTGGGCGAGTCCATGCGAAAGTTCAGACAGTCATATTATAGTTCGTAGAAGCATGTCATACGAAGTATAGAATCAATCTTTAGGATGTTTTTATTATAAATCTTCAATAATGTTCCAACCGGAGAATTCCTTTGTCTGTAGAAATGCGATGGAACGCAAACTAACTCTCACGTGAACGCACGTGGTTAGCTCATGGCACTCTGCCAGACCCCTGACTCGAAGAGCCCTCATTCACAGTAGAAGCATCAAACACGGTTCTAAAGACGGTTGACATCTAGTGGAAGACTTAGGAAGTGCAATATGACCAATATCCCACTGGATATTCAATAGGCGATGAGTTGAAAACCTTCAAACCTCAGATTTCCCACTTCCTGGTTGGATTTTTTTCTCAGGTTTTTGCCTGCCATATGAGTTATTTTATACTCAGACATCATTCAAACTGTTTTAGAAACTTCAGGGTGTTTTCTATCCAAATCTACTACTACTAGTAATAATAATCAACTGGGCCTGAGCAGCAGGCAGTTTACTTTGGGCACCTTATTCATCCAAGCTACTCAATACTGCCCCAGCCATAACAAGTTAATTAATATCATTGTGGAGCCAACTGGTGCATTTCCACACTTTGTGGATATTTATGTGTTTGCTGGTCTGTTCTGAGTTGAAATTCAAGGTTCATGTGGTGTTGATGAAGCAGTTGTTGAGGGTTCTGGGCTCTGGTCTAAAGTAGTGCACTATATAGGGAATAGGGCTCTGGTCTAAAGTAGTGCACTATATAGGGATCTGGTCTAAAGTAGTGCACTATATAAGGATCTGGTCTAAAGTAGTGCACTATATAGGGATCTGGTCTAAAGTAGTGCACTATATAAGGATCTGGTCTAAAGTAGTGCACTATATAGGGATCTGGTCTAAAGTAGTGCAATATATATGGTGTCATTTGGGACACTGTTAAAGCTTCCATATGCTTCCAAGCCAAAACAGTTTGGTTGAGTTTGTGCATACAGAACATGTCAAATAAAGGTTGAATATTATTGTTTTTTCTTATGAAATCAAATCTACCTCACTCGTAACCATTTATCTAATCTGACCCTGCCATTATCTGCTTTTACCACTAGGGGGTAACCCTGCACCCTACTCTGTTGCAGTACCTGCTTTTACCACTAGGGGGTAACCCTGCACCGTACTGTGTTGCAGTACCTGCTTTTACCACTAGGGGGTAGCCCTGCACCGTGATATGTTGCAGTACCTGCTTTTACCACTAGGGGGTAGCCCTGCACTGTACTCTGTTGCAGTCCCTGCCTTTACCACTAGGGGGTAACCTTCCACAGTTCTCTGTTGCAGTGTGCCATGTTCTACTTCACCCTTTGTCTCTGTACAGTGCATTTGGAAAGTATTCAGACCCCTTGACTTATTCCACATTTTGTTACCTTACAGCCTTTTCAAAAAATGTATTATATTGTCTCCCCCCCTCATCAATCTACACCCAATACCCCATAATCTACACACACTACCCCATAATCTACACACACTAACCCATAATCTACACACACTACCCCATAATGACAATGCAAAAACAGGTTTTTAGATCTGTTTTCAATTGTATTAAAAATGAAAAACATATCTTATCTACCTCTGTATTCAAATCCTTTGCTATGTGACTCAAAATTGAGCTCCGGTGCATCCTGTTTCCATTGATCATCCTTGAGATGTTTCTACAACTTGATTGGAGTCCACCTTTTGGTAAATTCAATTGATTGGACATGATTTGGAAAGGCAACACACCTGTCTATATAAGATCCCACAGTTGACAGTGCATGTCAGAGCAAAAACCAAGCCATGAGGTCAAAGGAATTGTCCGTGGAGCTCCGAGACGGGATTTTGTCAAGGTACAGATCTGGGGAAGGGCACCAAAACATTTCTGCAGCATTGAAGGTCCCCAAGAACACAGTGACCTCCGTCATTCTTAAATGGAAGAAGTTTGGAACCACCAAGACTCTTCCTAAAGATGGCCGCCTGGCCAAACAGAGCAAACGGGGGAGAAGGGCCTTGCTCAGGGAGGTGACCAAGAACCCGATGGTCACTCTGACCGAGCTCCAGAGTTCCTCTGTGAACATGGGAGAACCTCCCAGAAGGACCACCATCTCTGCAGCACTCCACCAATCAGGACTTTATGGTAGAGTGGCCAGAAAGAAGCCACTCCTCAGTAAGAGACTTCAGAGTTTACCAAAAGACACCCGAAGACTCTGACCATGAGAAACAATATTATCTGGTGTGACGAAACCAAGATTGTACTCTTTGAACTGAATTTCAAGCATGGCGTCTGGAGGAAACCTGACACCATTCCTATGATGAAGCATGATGGTGGTGGCAGCATCATACTGTGGGGATGTTTTTCAGTAGCAGGGACTGGGAGACTAGTCAGGACCAAGGAAATGATGACCAGAGAGTAAAGAGCGATCCTTGATGAAAACCTGCTCCAGAGCACTCAGTACCTCAGACTGGGGTGAAGTTTCACCTTCCAACAGGACAATGACCACAGCCAAGACAACGTAGGAGTGGCTTTGGGACAAGTATCTGAATGTCCTTGAGTTGCCCAGCCGGAGCTTGAACCCGATCTCACGTCTCTGGAGTTACCTGAGAATAGCTGTGCAGCGATGCTCCCCATCCAACTTGACAGAGCTTGAGAGGATCTGCAGGGAAGAATGGGAGAAACTCCCCAAATACAGGTGTGCCAAGCTTGTAGAATCATTCCCAAGAAGACTTGAGGCTGTAATCGCTGCCGAAGGTGCTTCAACAAAGTACTGAGTAAAGAGTCTGAATACTTATGTAATGATTCAGTTTTAAATTTGCACAACTGTATAATCTTCTTTTGCGTTGTAATTATGGGGTATTGTGATGTCATAGGGTATTGTGATGTCATTATGGGGTAGTGTGTGTAGATTGAGGAGGAAAAAACAATGTAATCCATTTTAGAATAAGGCTGTAACGTAACAAAATGTGGAAAAAGTCACAGGGTCTGAATACTTTCTGAATGCACTGTATATTATGAGGACATTTAGTAAGGTTTAAGTCTATGCCCTTGATCTGTCAAGAGTAGGAATTCTTCAGTAAATTCTTTGTTGTCATTCAACAAGAGGCGACTCGTTTTCATGTACATTTTTTCTTCTGAAAATACTGCACCATATCTCAGATGGAAAAGTGTGTGTGGTCAAGATCTCTTTGGCAAAAACGTCAGTTACAGATTTCTTGTTGTCTTAGTCAGAATGAATCTATTTTGAGGAAGTGTATACTGGCTACGGCATCACAAAATGGACAAACGGTACCTTTGCAGTTTTTTCTGTTTTTCCAAGGAAGGTTTTTTCTGGGAGTATGAAGCTCCCTCGTTAGGTTCCCCTAGACCACATTACTGTTCTCCAGCCGAAAGCATGCTGACACCCTACTTTCCTGTCCTCTCCTTCAGGGATGTTGGTTGTGCGGCCTCCTGCTGGGACTGACAACAAGGAGGACAAGAGCAGAGGAGCCATGAAGCTCCGAGTGGACCTCTCACGGAGAAAGACAGGTTAGTCTCCTCACTATATACCACACTGCTACCAACCAGGGGATAGTCGGAGAAGCCCCCAAGGTTTTGACCAGAGGGTGTTCCTACAGCCTAATAATCACAACTACTGCCAGTTTAATGAAATCAAACCTTTTGGGATTGATATTTGTGTTTATTAAGGATCCCCATTAACTGCTCTTCCTGGGGTCCAAACACATTAAGGCAGTTAGATCACCTAAAACAGCGGGCTCACGCGTCACCTAAAACAGCGGGCTCACGCATCACCTAAAACAGCGGGCTCACGCATCACCTAAAACAGCGGGCTCACGCGTCACCTAAAACAGCGGGCTCACGCGTCACCTAAAACAGCGGGCTCACGCGTCACCTAAAACAGCGGGCTCACGCGTCACCTAAAACAGCGGGCTCACGCGTCACCTAAAACAGCGGGCTCACGCATCACCTAAAACAGCGGGCTCACGCATCACCTAAAACAGCGGGCTCACGCACCACCTAAAACAGCGGGCTCACGCACCACCTAAAACAGCGGGCTCACGCACCACCTAAAACAGCGGGCTCACGCACCACCTAAAACAGCGGGCTCACGCACCACCTAAAACAGCGGGCTCACGCACCACCTAAAACAGCGGGCTCACGCACCACCTAAAACAGCGGGCTCACGCACCACCTAAAACAGCGGGCTCACGCACCACCTAAAACAGCGGGCTCACGCACCACCTAAAACAGCGGGCTCACGCATCACCTAAAACAGCGGGCTCACGCATCACCTAAAGCAACTCTATATTCTGTTCATTAGCGTGCTTGACTCATTAATCCAATATTTTCCCTCGTTCAAAATGCATACAAATGAATCCCGTAAGTTACCAATAAACTTCTTCCAAACAAATCAAACAACATTCCTAATCAATCCTCAGGTACCCTAATATGTAAATAAACGAAATTTAAGACGGAGAATACCAGAGCGCAACAAACATTACAGCCAAAATGGGAGCCACTTGCTAAAACTACAAATTCTAAGTCATCTTTCAAAAGACAAGCCTGAAACTCTTTCTAATGACTGTTGACATCTAGTGGAAGCCCTATGAACTGCTATCTGGGAGGTATTCCTTTTATATTCCCATTGACAGCCATAGTAATCCAGGGTGAGCTGGGAAAAAAATTCTGTCTGGATTGTCCTCCGGTTGATGATTTGACTGGGAGCTAATATGTATAATTTCAGACCTAATAATGGGATTTCTTGTTGTTGGCAGGTAAAATGAGTAAGGCCTCAGCTGAATCTACAGACCAAGTGATGGAGGAGGAAGTAGGTCAGCTTCCGATTACAGACCAGATGGAGGAGGCGGAGGACGAGGAGGAGGAGGTAGGTCAACATCAGATGATCTTTCTATGTCCCCTGCTTACTTTTTCAAATGTATCCACCTGGGCACAAACATTGTTTTACCAAAAACAGTAGTACACTAGATGGGGAATTGGGTGCCATTTGGTGAACAGCCGGACTGTAGCTTCTGTGGCAGACAACAGGACACTACGATCACTCTGGGGCTATTCTCATGCTTTTTCCTCTTGGATGTTTTTTAATAGACTGTCATGACTGTTTATTCCTCAGGCTGGGAGCTCAACAGAGACTGTGAGACCCTCCTCTTCTCACACCAAGAGGAAGCCTTCTGTTGCAGCCAAGCAAGTTGGAGGGAATGAGTCAGACACCTCGGACGAGAGTGGACAGGACGATGGCGCCTCAGATGGTAAGGTCTACCACTAGATCTGGGGCCAGCACGGGTTTTAGTGCTTCTTAAATCTTTTGGCTGGGATCCCGTTAACTTCTCTAGGGTAGAGGGCAGCATTTGGAATTTTGGATGAAAAGCCCAAATTAAACCACCTGCTACTCGGGCCCAGAAGATATGATATGCATATACCTGGTAGATTTGGATAGAAAACACTAAAGTTTCCAAAACTGTTACAATAGTGTCTGAGTATAACAGAACTGATTTGGCAGGTGAAAACCTGAGAGAAATCCATTCAGGAAGTAGTTTATTTTTTGGTTTTGTAGTTTTCTATTCAATGCCATTACAGAATCCATTGACTTAGGACTCAAATTGCAGTTCCAATGCCTTCCACTAGATGTAGAAATTTTAGAAATTGTTTCAGGCTCGTATTCTGATAAATGAGGGAGTAAGACCAGTCTGAATGAGTGGACCCTTACGTGTCAGAGCTTTGTCATGCGCGCGACCGAGAGAGTGCCTTTCTTGTTTACCCTTTATATTGACGACGTTATTGTCCGGTTGAAATATTATAGATAATTTAGGCTAAAAACAACCTGATGATTGAATATAAACATCGTTTGACATGTTTTTATGAACTTTACGGATACAATTTGGATTTTTTGTCTGCCTGTTTTGACTGGATTTGAGCCTGTGGATTACTGAAGAAAACGCGCAAACAAAATGGAGGTTTTTGGATATAAAGAGGGACTTTAATGAACAAAAGGAACATTTATTGAGTAAATGAATATCTTTTGAGTGCCACCATATGAAGATCATCAAAGGTAAGTGATTTAATTGTATCTCTATTTCTGAGTTCTGTAACTCTTCTACTTGGCTGGTTACTGTTTGTAATGATTTGTCTGCTGGGCTGTGTTCTCAAATAATTGTAAGGTATGCTTTTGCCGTAAAGCATTTTTTAAATCTGACACCCTGGTTGGAGTCACAAGAAGTTCATCTTTAAACCTATGTAAAATATGTTTTGTTTTCTGAATTTTTATAATGAGTATTTCTGTAATTGCGTTTGACGCTCTGCAATCTCACTGGATGTTGGCCAGGTGGGACGCTAACGCCCCACATACCCTAGAGGTTAACGGGATCGATATGACAACAGCCAGTGAAATTGCAGGGCGCCAAATTCAAAACAGGAATCTCATAATTAAAATTCCTCGAACATACAAGTATTTTACACCATTTTAAAGATAAACTTGTTAGTCCCACCACAGTGTCCGATTTCAAAAAGGCTTTACGACGAAAGCACGGCATATCATTGTTAGGTCAGCACCTATTCACAGAAAAAGACTGCCATTTTCCAGCCAAAGAGAGGAGTCACAAAAAGCAGAAATAGAGATCAAATTAATCACTAACCATTGATGATCTTCATCAGATGGCACTCATAGGACTTCATGTTACTATGTATGTTTTGTTCGATGTTCATATTTATATCCAAAAATCTGTTTACAATTGGCACGTTATGTTTTGCCTCCAAAACATCCAGTGATTTTACCGAGAGCCACATCAATTTACAGAAATACTCATAATAAACATTGATAAGAGATACAAGTATTATACATGGAACTTTAGATAAACCTCCCCTTAATGCAACCGCTGTGTCAGATTTCAAAACAACTTTACGGAGAAAGCACACCATGCAATAATCGGAGTACAGCACTCAGAGCCCAAACAAGCCATAAGGATATCCGCCATGTTGTGGAGTCAACAGATGTCAGAAATAGCATTATAAATATTCACTTACCTTTGATCTTCATCAGAATGCACTCCCAGGAATCCCAGTTACACAAATGTTTGATTTGTTCGATGAAGTCCATAATTTATGTCCAAATACCTCCTTTTTGTTCGCGTTTAGTACACAATCCAAACTCACGACGCGTGGGCGAGTCCATGCGAAAGTTCAGACAGTCATATTATAGTTCGTAGAAGCATGTCATACGAAGTATAGAATCAATCTTTAGGATGTTTTTATTATAAATCTTCAATAATGTTCCAACCGGAGAATTCCTTTGTCTGTAGAAATGTGATGGAACGCAAACTAACTCTCACGTGAACGCACGTGGTTAGCTCATGGCACTCTGCCAGACCCCTGACTCGAAGAGCCCTCATTCCCCCCTCATTCACAGTAGAAGCATCAAACACGGTTCTAAAGACGGTTGACATCTAGTGGAAGTCTTAGGAAGTGCAGTATGACCCCACAGACACTGTATATTGGAATGACAAAGAGTTGAAAAACTACAAACCTCAGATTTCCCACTTCCTGGTTGGATTTTTCTCTGGTTTTCACCTGACATGAGTTCTGTTATAGTCAGACATCATTCAAACTGTTTTATAAACTTCAGAGTGTTTTCTATCCAAATCTACTAATAATAGGCAACTGGTCCTGAGTAGTTGCAGTGTGACACGTTCTTCTTCACCATCTCTCTGTACAGTGCATTTGGAAAGTATTCAGACCCCTTTACTTTTTCCACATTTTGTTACCTTACATCCTTTTTAAAAAAAATGATTAAATTGTCTCCCCCCTTATCAATCTACACACACTACCCCATGATGTCAAAGCAAAAAACTGGTTTTTAGATCTGTTTTCAAATGTATAAAAAATGAAAAACATATCTTATCTACCTCTGTATTCAAATCCTTTGCTATGTGACTCGAAATTGAGCTCAGGTGCATCCTGTTTCCATTGATCATCCTTGAGATGTTTCTACAACTTGATTAGAGTCCACCTTTTGGTGAATTCAATTGATTGGACATGATTTGGAAAGGCAACACACCTGTCTATATAAGATCCCACAGTTGACAGTGCATGTCAGAGCAAAAACCAAGCCATGAGGTCAAAGGAATTGTCCGTAGAGCTCCGAGACGGGATTTTGTCAAGGTACAGATCTGGGGAAGGGTACCAAAACATTTCTGTATCATTGAAGGTCCCCAAGAACACAGTGGCCTCCATCATTCTTAAATGGAAGAAGTTTGGAACCACCAAGACTCTTCCTAAAGATGGCCGCCTGGCCAAACGGGGGAGAAGGGCCTTGGTCAGGGAGGTGACCAAGAACCCGATGGTCACTCTGACCGAGCTCCAGAGTTCCTCTGTGAACATGGGGGAACCTCCCAGAAGGACCACCATCTCTGCAGCACTCCACCAATCAGGACTTTATGGTAGAGTGGCCAGAAAGAAGCCACTCCTCAGTAAGAGACTTCAGAGTTTACCAAAAGACACCCGAAGACTCTGACCATGAGAAACAATATTATCTGGTGTGACGAAACCAAGATTGTACTCTTTGAACTGAATTTCAAGCATGGCGTCTGGAGGAAACCTGACACCTATGATGAAGCATGGTGGTGGTGGCAGCATCATACTCTTGGGATGTTTTTCAGTAGCAGGGACTGGGAGACTAGTCAGGACCAAGGAAATGATGACCAGAGAGTAAAGAACGATCCCCCAATTTCGTGGTATCCAATTGTGTAGTAGCTACTATCTTGTCTCATCGCTACAACTCCCGTACGGGCTCGGGAGAGACGAAGGTTGAAAGTCATGCGTCCTCCGATACACAACCAACCAAGCCGCTGCTTCTTTAACACAGCGCACATCCAACCCGGAAGCCAGCCGCACCAATGCGCCGGAGGAAACAACGTGCACCTGGCCACCTTGGCTAGCGTACACTGCGCCCAGCCCGCCACAGGAGTCGCTGGTGCGCGATGAGACACCCCTACCGACCAAGCCCTCCCTAACCCGGGCGACGCTAGGCCAATTGTGCGTCGCCCCACGGACCTCCCGGTCGCGGCCGGTTACGACAGAGCCTGGGCGCGAACCCAGGACTCTGATGGCACAGCTGGCGCTGCAGTACAGCGCCCTTAACCACTGCGCCACCCGGGAGGCTTGAACCCGATCTAACATCTCTGGAGAGCTGAGAATAGCTGTGCAGCGACGCTCCCCATCCAACTTGACAGAGCTTGAGAGGATCTGCAGAGAAGAATGGGAGAAACTCCCCAAATACAGGTGTGCCAATCTTGTAGCGTCATACCCAAGAAGACTTGAGGCTGTAATCGCTGCCAAAAGTGCTTTAACAAAAGTACTGAGTAAAGAGTCTGAATAATTATGGAAATGATATTTCAGTTTTTTTTAAATTTGCTAAACTGTATAATCTTATTTTGCTTTGTAATTATGGGGTAGTGTGTGTAGATTGAGGAGGAAAAAACAATGTAATCCATTTTAGAATAAGGCTGTAACGTAACAGAATGTGGAAAAAGTCACAGGGTCTGAATACTTTCTGAATGCACTGTATATTATGAGGACATTTAGTAAGGTTTAAGTCTATGCCCTTGATCTGTCAAGAGTAGGAATTCTTCAGTAAATTCTTTGTTGTCATTCAACAAGAGGCGACTCGTTTTCATGTACATTTTTTCTTCTGAAAATACTGCTCCATATCTCAGATGGAAAAGTGTGTGTGGTCAAGATCTCTTTGGCAAAAACGTCAGTTACAGATTTCTTGTTGTCTTAGTCAGAATGAATCTATTTTGAGGAAGTGTATACTGGCTACGGCATCACAAAATGGACAAACGGTACCTTTGCAGTTTTTTCTGTTTTTCCAAGGAAGGTTTTTTCTGGGAGTATGAAGCTCCCTCGTTAGGTTCCCCTAGACCACATTACTGTTCTCCAGCCGAACTAAAGCATGCTGACACCCTACTTTCCTGTCCTCTCCTTCAGGGATGTTGGTTGTGCGGCCTCCTGCTGGGACTGACAACAAGGAGGACAAGAGCAGAGGAGCCATGAAGCTCCGAGTGGACCTCTCACGGAGAAAGACAGGTTAGTCTCCTCACTATATACCACACTGCTACCAACCAGGGGATAGTCGGAGAAGCCCCCAAGGTTTTGACCAGAGGGTGTTCCTACAGCCTAATAATCACAACTACTGCCAGTTTAATGAAATCAAACCTTTTGGGATTGATATTTGTGTTTATTAAGGATCCCCATTAACTGCTCTTCCTGGGGTCCAAACACATTAAGGCAGTTAGATCACCTCAAACAGCGGACTCGCGCGTCACCTCAAACAGCGGACTCGCGCGTCACCTAAAACAGCGGAATCACGCGTCACCTAAAACAACAGACTCACGCGTCACCTAAAACAACAGACTCACGCGTCACCTAAAACAGCGGACTCACGCGTCACCTAAAACAACGGACTCACGCGTCACCTAAAACAACGGACTCACGCGTCACCTAAAACAACGGACTCACGCGTCACCTAAAACAACGGACTCACGCGTCACCTAAAACAGCGGACTCACGCGTCACCTAAAACAGCGGACTCACGCGTCACCTAAAACAACGGACTCACGCGTCACCTAAAACAACGGACTCACGCGTCACCTAAAACAGCGGACTCACGCGTCACCTAAAACAGCAGACTCACGCGTCACCTAAAACAGTCTGTTAACTGTCTTGTTCAGGAGCAGAACGACAGATTTGTACCTTATCAGCTCGGGGATTCGATCCAGCAACCTTTCAGTTACTCGTCCAACACTCTAACCACTAGGCTACCTGCCGCCCCATATCTACTTACAGTACCTTAGGAAAGTATTCATACCCCTTGACTTTTTCCACATTCTGTTACTTTACAGCCTTATTCTAAATTGGTTAAAATGTTTTTTTTCCCATCGATTTACACACTACCCCATAATTAGCAAAAACAGGTTTTTATTACAAATGTAAAAACTGAAACCTGACGTGAGTATTCAGTGAGTATCCCGTATTCCCTACTTGACGTGCGTATTCCCTACTTGACGTGCGTATTCCCTACTTGACGTGCGTATTCCCTACTTGACGTGCGTATTCCCTACTTGACGTGCGTATTCCCCTACTTGACGTGCGTATTCCCCTACTTGTCGTGCGTATTCCCCTACTTGTCGTGCGTATTCCCCTACTTGACGTGCGTATTCCCCTACTTGACGTGCGTATTCCCGTACTTGACGTGCGTATTCCCCTACTTGACGTGCGTATTCCCCTACTTGACGTGCGTATTCCCCTACTTGACGTGCGTATTCCCCTACTTGACGTGCGTATTCCCCTACTTGACGTGCGTATTCCCTACTTGACCAGTGAAACAAGATGCACCTGAGCTCAATTTCAAGTCGGAATACTCGCGTCATCCTTGATGTTGCTACAACTTGATTGGAGTCCACCTGTGGTACATTAATTTGATTGGACATGATTTTGAAAGAAACACACCTGTATATATATATATAAGGTCTGACAGTTGACAGAGCAAAAAACAAGATTCTCTGGTCTGATGAAACCACGATTGAACTCTTTGTCCTGAATGCCAAGTGTCACGGTGACACATGTACAGTGCCTTGCGAAAGTATTCGGCCCCCTTGAACTTTGCGACCTTTTGCCACATTTCAGGCTTCAAACATAAAGATATAAAACTGTATTTTTTTGTGAAGAATCAACAACAAGTGGGACACAATCATGAAGTGGAATGACATTTATTGGATATTTCAAACTTTTTAACAAATCAAAAACTGAAAAATTGGGCGTGCAAAATTATTCAGCCCCCTTAAGTTAATACTTTGTAGCGCCACCTTTTGCTACGATTACAGCTGTAAGTCGCTTGGGGTATGTCTCTATCAGTTTTGCACATCGAGAGACTGAAATTCCTCCTTGCAAAACAGCTCGAGCTCAGTGAGGTTGGATGGAGAGCATTTGTGAACAGCAGTTTTCAGTTCTTTCCACAGATTCTCGATTGGATTCAGGTCTGGACTTTGACTTGGCCATTCTAACACCTGGATATGTTTATTTTTGAACCATTCCATTGTAGATTTTGCTTTATGTTTTGGATCATTGTCTTGTTGGAAGACAAATCTCCGTCCCAGTCTCAGGTCTTTTGCAGACTCCATCAGGTTTTCTTCCAGAATGGTCCTGTATTTGGCTCCATCCATCTTCCCATCAATTTTAACCATCTTCCCTGTCCCTGCTGAAGAAAAGCAGGCCCAAACCATGATGCTGCCACCACCATGTTTGACAGTGGGGATGGTGTGTTCAGCTGTGTTGCTTTTACGCCAAACATAACGTCTTGCATTGTTGCCAAAAAGTTCAATTTTGGTTTCATCTGACCAGAGCACCTTCTTCCACATGTTTGGTGCGTCTCCCAGGTGGCTTGTGGCAAACTTTAAACGACACTTTTTATAGATATCTTTAAGAAATGGCTTTCTTCTTGCCACTCTTCCATAAAGGCCAGATTTGTGCAATATACCATAGGATTGTTGTCCTATGGACAGAGTCTCCCACCTCAGCTGTAGATCTCTGCAGTTCATCCAGAGTGATCATGGGCCTCTTGGCTGCATCTCTGATCAGTCTTCTCCTTGTATGAGCTGAAAGTTTAGAGGGACGGCCAGGTCTTGGTAGATTTGCAGTGGTCTGATCCTCCTTCCATTTCAATATTATCGCTTGCACAGTGCTCCTTGGGATGTTTAAAGCTTGGGAAATCTTTTTGTATCCAAATCCGGCTTTAAACTTCTTCACAACAGTATCTCGGACCTGCCTGGTGTGTTCCTTGTTCTTCATGATGCTCTCTGCGCTTTTAACGGACCTCTGAGACTATCACAGTGCAGGTGCATTTATACGGAGACTTGATTACACACAGGTGGATTGTATTTATCATCATTAGTCATTTAGGTCAACATTGGATCATTCAGAGATCCTCACTGAACTTCTGGAGAGAGTTTGCTGCACTGAAAGTAAAGGGGCTGAATAATTTTGCACGCCCAATTTTTCAGTTTTTGATTTGTTAAAAAAGTTTGAAATATCCAATAAATGTCGTTCCACTTCATGATTGTGTCCCACTTGTTGTTTATTCTTCACAAAAAAATACAGTTTTATATCTTTATGTTTGAAGTCTGAAATGTGGCAAAAGGTCGCAAAGTTCAAGGGGGCCGAATACTTTCGCAAGGCACTGTACATTAAATATTTTTCCACTTCAGTTACTTGATGTGGAATAGAGTTCCATGTAGTCATGGCTCTATGTAGTACTGTGGAATAGAGTTCCATGTAGTCATGGCTCTATGTAGTACTGTGGAATAGAGTTCCATGTAGTCATGTCTCTATGTGGTACTGTGGAATAGAGTTCCATGTAGTCATGTCTCTATGTAGTACTGTGGAATAGAGTTCCATGTAGTCATGTCTCTATGTAGTACTGTGGAATAGAGTTCCATGTAGTCATGGCTCTATGTAGTACTGTGGAATAGAGTTCCATGTAGTCATGGCTCTATGTAGTACTGTGGAATAGAGTTCCATGTAGTCATGTCTCTATGTGGTACTGTGGAATAGAGTTCCATGTAGTCATGTCTCTATGTAGTACTGTGGAATAGAGTTCCATGTAGTCATGTCTCTATGTAGTACTGTGGAATAGAGTTCCATGTAGTCATGGCTCTATGTAGTACTGTGGAATAGAGTTCCATGTAGTCATGGCTCTATGTAGTACTGTGGAATAGAGTTCCATGTAGTCATGGCTCTATGTAGTACTGTGGAATAGAGTTCCATGTAGTCATGTCTCTATGTAGTACTGTGGAATAGAGTTCCATGTAGTCATGGCTCTATGTAGTACTGTGGAATAGAGTTCCATGTAGTCATGGCTCTATGTAGTACTGTGGAATAGAGTTCCATGTAGTCATGGCTCTATGTAGTACTGTGGAATAGAGTTCCATGTAGTCATGGCTCTATGTAGTACTGTGGAATAGAGTTCCGTGTAGTCGTGGCTCTATGTAGTACTGTGGAATAGAGTTCCATGTAGTCATGGCTCTATGTAGTACTGTGGAATAGAGTTCCATGTAGTCATGGCTCTATGTAGTACTGTGGAATAGAGTTCCATGTAGTCATGGCTCTATGTAGTACTGTGGAATAGAGTTCCATGTAGTCATGGCTCTATGTAGTACTGTGGAATAGAGTTCCATGTAGTCATGGCTCTATGTAGTACTGTGGAATAGAGTTCCATGTAGTCATGGCTCTATGTAGTACTGTGGAATAGAGTTCCGTGTAGTCGTGGCTCTATGTAGTACTGTGGAATAGAGTTCCATGTAGTCATGGCTCTATGTAGTACTGTGGAATAGAGTTCCATGTAGTCATGGCTCTATGTTGTACTGTGGAATAGAGTTCCATGTAGTCATGGCTCTATGTTGTACTGTGGAATAGAGTTCCATGTAGTCATGGCTCTATGTAGTACTGTGGAATAGAGTTCCATGTAGTCATGGCTCTATGTAGTACTGTGGAATAGAGTTCCATGTAGTCATGGCTCTATGTAGTACTGTGGAATAGAGTTCCATGTAGTCATGGCTCTATGTAGTACTGTGGAATAGAGTTCCGTGTAGTCATGGCTCTATGTAGTACTGTGGAATAGAGTTCCATGTAGTCATGTCTCTATGTAGTAGTGTGGAATAGAGTTCCATGTAGTCATGGCTCTATGTAGTACTGTGGAATAGAGTTCCATGTAGTCATGGCTCTATGTAGTACTGTGGAATAGAGTTCCATGTTGTCATGGCTCTATGTAGTACTGTGGAATAGAGTTCCATGTAGTCATGGCTCTATGTTTTACTGTGGAATAGAGTTCCATGTAGTCATGGCTCTATGTAGTACTGTGGAATAGAGTTCCATGTAGTTATGACTCTATGTGGTACTGTGGAATAGAGTTCCATGTAGTCATGGCTCTATGTAGTACTGTGGAATAGAGTTCCATGTAGTTATGACTCTATGTGGTACTGTGGAATAGAGTTCCGTGTAGTCATGGCTCTATGTAGTACTGTGGAATAGAGTTCCGTGTAGTCATGGCTCTATGTGGTACTGTGCACCTCCCATAGTCTGTTCTGGACTTGGGGATTGTGAAGAGACCTCTGGTGGCATGTCTTGTGGGGTATGCATGGCTGTCCGAGCTGTACGCCAGCAGCTCAAACAAACAGCTCGGTGCATTCAACATGTCAATACCTCGTATATATCAAAGCAGTGATGAAGTCAATCTCTCCTCCACTTTGAGCCAGGAGAGATTGACATGTATGTCATTATAGTTGGAGAGGCGTCCATCCACAATATAGCAGGAAGTCTTTCCAGCAGCAGACTATGATCAATAATGTCAAAAGCCACACTGAAGTCTAACAAAACAGTCCCCCCCCCACTCTTTTGATCATACTTCTCTCTCAACCAATCATCGTGGATGTAAACAAAACATGTTTGTCTCTCGGTCTTCCGCTGTGTTTATCCAGATACCACTTTGCAGGAGAGGATAGACTGCACCGCCTGTGGACAGCAGGTCAACCACTTCCAGCGCCACTCAGTGTTTGAGCACCCGATGCTCCATGTGCTCCTCTGCAAGGTAGATAGACCTGCAACACGTTCATTTGTCCTTTCTGTCTGCCCCCCCCTGTCTCTGTCTGCCCCCCCCTGTCTCTGTCTGCCCCCCCCTGTCTCTGTCTGCCCCCCCCCCGTCTCTGTCTGCCCCCCCCCGTCTCTGTCTGCCCCCCCCCGTCTCTGTCTGCCCCCCCCCGTCTCTGTCTGCCCCCCCCCCGTCTCTGTCTGCCCCCCCCTGGTCTCTGTCTGCCCCCCCCTGGTCTCTGTCTGCCCCCCCCCTGTCTCTGTCTGCCCCCCCCGTCTCTGTCTGCCCCCCCCTGTCTCTGTCTGCCCCCCCCGTCTCTGTCTGCCCCCCCCGTCTCTGTCTGCCCCCCCCCCGTCTCTGTCTGCCCCCCCCCTGTCTCTGTCTGCCCCCCCCGTCTCTGTCTGCCCCCCCCTGTCTCTGTCTGCCCCCCCCGTCTCTGTCTGCCCCCCCCGTCTCTGTCTGCCCCCCCCCCCGTCTCTGTCTGCCCCCCCCCCCGTCTCTGTCTGCCCCCCCCGTCTCTGTCTGCCCCCCCCTGTCTCTGTCTGCCCCCCCTGTCTCTGTCTGCCCCCCCCTGTCTCTGTCTGCCCCCCCCCTGTCTCTGTCTGCCCCCCCCTGTCTCTGTCTGCCCCCCCTTGTCTCTGTCTGCCCCCCCTTGTCTCTGTCTGCCCCCCCTGTCTCTGTCTGCCCCCCCCCCCGTCTCTGTCTGCCCCCCCCCCCGTCTCTGTCTGCCCCCCCCTGTCTCTGTCTGCCCCCCCCCCCGTCTCTGTCTGCCCCCCCTGTCTCTGTCTGCCCCCCCTGTCTCTGTCTGCCCCCCCCTGTCTCTGTCTGCCCCCCCCTGTCTCTGTCTGCCCCCCCCCCCCCCCCGTCTCTGTCTGCCCCCCCCCCCCCCCCCCCGTCTCTGTCTGCCCCCCCCCGTCTCTGTCTGCCCCCCCCTGTCTCTGTCTGCCCCCCCCTGGTCTCTGTCTGCCCCCCCCTGGTCTCTGTCTGCCCCCCCCTGGTCTCTGTCTGCCCCCCCCCTGTGGCAGGTTTTGAGCTGTTTGTCTTCTGAACAGAAATGCGACATATGGAAAGTTTTCTATTTTCTAATGTTCCTCCCTTGTTGTTTTCTCTTCCTCTAGTCGTGTTATAAGTATTACACCAGCGATGACATCAATAAAGACGAGGACGGCATGGACGAACAGTGCAGGTAGGTCCCCTCACAGAACACAGAAACATCAAATCAAATCAAATGTATTTATATAGCCCTTCGTACATCAGCTGATATCTCAAAGTGCTGTACAGAAACCCAGCCTAAAACCCCAAACAGCAAGCAATGCAGGTGTAGAAGCACGGTGGCTAGGAAAAACTCCCTAGAAAGGCCAAAACCTAGGAAGAAACCTAGAGAGGAACCAGGCTATGAGGGGTGGCCAGTCCTCTTCTGGCTGTGCCGGGTGGAGATTATAACAGAACATGGTCAAGATGTTCAAATGTTCATAAATGACCAGCAGGGTCCAATAATAATAAGGCAGAACAGTTGAAACTGGAGCAGCAGCACGGCCAGGTGGACTGGGGACAGCAAGGAGTCATCATGTCAGGTATTCCTGGGGCATGGTCCTAGGGCTCAGGTCCTCCGAGAGAGAGAAAGAAAGAGAGAATTAGAGAGAGCATATGTGGGATGGCCAGTCCTCTTCTGGCTGTGCCGGGTGGAGATTATAACAGAACATGGCCAAGATGTTCAAATGTTCATAAATGACCAGCATGGTCCAATAATAATAAGGCAGAACAGTTGAAACTGGAGCAGCAGCACAGCCAGGTGGACTGGGGACAGCAAGGAGTCATCATGTCAGGTAGTCCTGAGGCATGGTCCTAGGGCTCAGGTCCTCCGAGAGAGAGAGAGCAAGAAAGAGAGAAGGAGAGAAACATGGATGAATGGTCTAGGCAGGTCACCTCACAGAACACAAACATGGACGAATGGTCTAGGCAGGTCACCTCACAGAACACAGAAACATGGATGAATGGTCTAGGCAGGTCACCTCACAGAACATAGAAACATGGACGAATGGTCTAGGCAGGTCATCCTGTTGTTTTGGCTGAGTATCGACACCTCTCGTAGAATATTGGCAAAGATGCAACGACTCCTCTTTCTATTCTTGTTAGGGCCAGTTTGTGCTGTTCTGTGAAGAGAGTAGTACACAGCGTTGTACGAGATCTTCAGTTTCTTGTGAATTTCTTGCATGGAACAGCCTTAATTTCTCAGAACAAGAATAGACTGAGTTTCAGAAGAAAGTTATTAGTTTCTGGCCAGTTTGAGCCTGTAATCGAACCCACAAATGCTGATGCTCCAGATTCTTCTTTAATCAGGACAACAGTTTTCAGCTGTGCTAACATAATTACAAAAGGGTTTTCTAATGATCAATTAGCCTTTTAAAATGATCAACTTGGATTAGCTAACACAACGTGCCATTGGAACACAGGAGTGATGGTTGCTGATAATGGGACTGTACGCCTATGTAGATATTTCGTTAAAAATCAGCCGTTTCCAGCTACAATAGTCATTTACAACATTAACAATGTCTACGCTGTATTTCTGATCAATTTGATGTTATTTTAATGGACAAAAAATTGTGCTTTTCTTTCAAAACCAAGGACATTTCTAAGTGACCCCACACTTTTAAACGGTAGTGTACATAACTATATACCAACACAAAGAGGAAGTCACTTGAACCCAGTCTGTCACAAAGAGAAGATTGATATGGGAGACGAGCCGACACACATTCCATTTAACACATGTAAGATAAATGTTTTTGGAATTTAATTATAGGTAGCCTATAATATAGCCTATAATAATATTTAGCCTTTTAGTAAATATTCCGCAAACGGAAATACACAATGAACAAAAAAACGTTTACATTTCTCCTCATCACTCAGCCACATAATACCAGGGGATATCTGGTCTCTCCTCATCACTCAGCCACATAATACTAGGGTATATCTGGTCTCTCCTCATCACTCAGCCACATAATACCAGGGTATATCTGGTCTCTCCTCATCACTCAGCCACATAATACTAGGGTATATCTGGTCTCTCCTCATCACTCAGCCACATAATACCAGGGTATATCTGGTCTCTCC
This sequence comes from Oncorhynchus mykiss, assembly GCF_057628025.1. Classification (NCBI taxonomy): domain Eukaryota; kingdom Metazoa; phylum Chordata; class Actinopteri; order Salmoniformes; family Salmonidae; genus Oncorhynchus; species Oncorhynchus mykiss. The sequence goes on from NC_143035.1 coordinate 41,995,677, forward strand.
TCATCACTCAGCCACATAATACCAGGGTATATCTGGTCTCTCCTCATCACTCAGCCACATAATACCAGGGTATATCTGGTCTCTCCTCATCACTCAGCCACATAATACCAGGGTATATCTGGTCTCTCCTCATCACTCAGCCACATAATACCAGGGGATATCTGGTCTCTCCTCATCACTCAGCCACATAATACTAGGGTATATCTGGTCTCTCCTCATCACTCAGCCACATAATACCAGGGTATATCTGGTCTCTCCTCATCACTCAGCCACATAATACTAGGGTATATCTGGTCTCTCCTCATCACTCAGCCACATAATACCAGGGTATATCTGGTCTCTCCTCATCACTCAGCCACATAATACCAGGGTATATCTGGTCTCTCCTCATCACTCAGCCACATAATACCAGGGTATATCTGGTCTCTCCTCATCACTCAGCCACATAATACCAGGGTATATCTGGTCTCTCCTCATCACTCAGCCACATAATACCAGGGTATATCTGGTCTCTCCTCATCACTCAGCCACATAATACCAGGGTATATCTGGTCTCTCCTCATCACTCAGCCACATAATACTAGGGTATATCTGGTCTCTCCTCATCACTCAGCCACATAATACCAGGGTATATCTGGTCTGTCTCCTCATCACTCAGCCACATAATACCAGGGTATATCTGGTCTGTCTCCTCATCACTCAGCCACATAATACCAGGGTATATCTGGTCTCTCCTCATCACTCAGCCACATAATACCAGGGTATATCTGGTCTGTCTCCTCATCACTCAGCCACATAATACCAGGGTATATCTGGTGGTCTGTCTCCTCATCACTCAGCCACATAATACCAGGGTATATCTGGTGGTCTGTCTCCTCATCACTCAGCCACATAATACCAGGGTATATCTGGTCTCTCCTCATCACTCAGCCACATAATACCAGGGTATATCTGGTCTCTCCTCATCACTCAGCCACATAATACCAGGGTATATCTGGTCTCTCCTCATCACTCAGCCACATAATACCAGGGTATATCTGGTCTCTCCTCATCACTCAGCCACATAATACCAGGGTATATCTGGTGGTCTGTCTCCATAATACCAGGGTATATCTGGTCTCTCCTCATCACTCAGCCACATAATACCAGGGGATATCTGGTCTCTCCTCATCACTCAGCCACATAATACCAGGGTATATCTGGTCTCTCCTCATCACTCAGCCACATAATACCAGGGTATATCTGGTCTCTCCTCATCACTCAGCCACATAATACCAGGGTATATCTGGTCTCTCCTCATCACTCAGCCACATAATACCAGGGTATATCTGGTCTCTCCTCATCACTCAGCCACATAATACCAGGGTATATCTGGTCTCTCCTCATCACTCAGCCACATAATACTAGGGTATATCTGGTCTCTCCTCATCACTCAGCCACATAATACCAGGGTATATCTGGTCTCTCCTCATCACTCAGCCACATAATACTAGGGTATATCTGGTCTCTCCTCATCACTCAGCCACATAATACCAGGGTATATCTGGTCTGTCTCCTCATCACTCAGCCACATAATATCAGGGTATATTTGGTCTCTCCTCATCACTCAGCCACATAATACCAGGGTATATCTGGTCTCTCCTCATCACTCAGCCACATAATACCAGGGTATATCTGGTCTCTCCTCATCACTCAGCCACATAATACCAGGGTATATCTGGTCTCTCCTCATCACTCAGCCACATAATACCAGGGTATATCTGGTCTCTCCTCATCACTCAGCCACATAATACCAGGGTATTTCTGGTCTCTCCTCATCACTCAGCCACATAATACCAGGGTATATCTGGTCTTTCCTCATCACTCAGCCACATAATACCAGGGTATATCTGGTCTCTCCTCATCACTCAGCCACATAATACCAGGGTATATCTGGTCTCTCCTCATCACTCAGCCACATAATACCAGGGTATATCTGGTCTGTCTCCTCATCACTCAGCCACATAATACCAGGGTATATCTGGTCTCTCCTCATCACTCAGCCACATAATACCAGGGTATATCTGGTCTCTCCTCATCACTCAGCCACATAATACCAGGGTATATCTGGTGGTCTGTCTCCTCATCACTCAGCCACATAATACCAGGGTATATCTGGTGGTCTGTCTCCTCATCACTCAGCCACATAATACCAGGGTATATCTGGTGGTCTGTCTCCTCATCACTCAGCCACATAATACCAGGGTATATCTGGTGGTCTGTCTCCTCATCACTCAGCCACATAATACCAGGGTATATCTGGTGGTCTGTCTCCTCATCACTCAGCCACATAATACCAGGGTATATCTGGTGGTCTGTCTCCTCATCACTCAGCCACATAATACCAGGGTATATCTGGTCTGTTGCCTCATCACTCAGCCACATAATACCAGGGTATATCTGGTGGTCTGTCTCCTCATGACTACATAATACCAGGGTATATCTGGTGGTCTGTCTCCCCAGCCACATAATGTCAGGGTATTTCTGGTGGGCTTTGTGAAATAAGGACAAGCGTATATTGTGGTAGAAATTGAAATGGAGGATAATCCCAATTAAGCTACATGAGATTTTGAAGTTGACTTTGTCTTGCTATCTTAACTACGCCCCAAGGTGGTGTGCTGAAGGTGGCAACCTGATCTGCTGTGACTACTGCCACAACGCCTTCTGTAAGAAGTGCATCCTGCGTAACCTGGGGCGCAAGGAGCTGTCCATGATCACCGACGAGGACAGTAAATGGTCTTGCTATATCTGCAGCCCTCAGCCTCTCTCAGACATCGCCTCCAACTGCTCCAACATCTTGACCAAGCTGGAGAGCTTCTGGCGCACTGGGCGCAAGAAAGAGAGGGAAGAGAAAGAGAGGAAGGAGGTGAAAGGGCACAGTAAGGGTAAAGGTCACCACCACCATGGTAAAGCTGTGGTGAACGGTAAGGAACATTCAGACGGGTCAGGGACCCTCACCTTCTCCTATAAGACTCTGAAGGTCCCCAAGGAGCTGGTGAAGAGGACCAAGAAGCTGATTGAGACGACCACAGGGCTCAACAGCACGTTCATCCATTTCATCCAGCAGGCTGAGGAGGAGCAGGGAGCAGGAGAAGGTGGCAGCGGGACCAGACACAGACACCTCAAGGCCTTCAGGTATCATAACACATGTTGGTATTATGACTGCTACAAAGGATCTGAGACAGTCCAATTCTCATCTTTTGCTTAATTGCTATCTCGCTCTCTCTCTCTCTTTAGGTCTGTTCTGGCTGATCTGAAGAAGGCCCATGCTGCTCTAGAGAAAGACTTGGAGTCACAGTTCACTTCCCAGGACCAGGGGATGCAGAATGGGGATGCTGTTTCCAACACCGACGGCCATGACGGCCACGATCAGATAGACAATGGGCAAGAGGCAGAAGAGGACAAAATGGCCGACACTGAGGATGGGGAGGAGGATGGGGGTGTGTCAGAGGACACAGAGATGGAGGGGAGCCCCACCCCCACGCCTCAGGACCACTCAGAGACAGGCAGCCAGGCTAAAGACCAGACAGTGGTGAAAATGGAGGAGGAGGATGGAACAGAGGAGGAAGCTGACCGGGATAAAGACATCGTGTCCGTCGGGCCGTCCGTCCCTGACGAGCTCTTCCAGATGGTCAAGAGTTTAGCGGACTCCACCGGGTTAACGCCCGGTAACGACGCCACGGAACTCACAGCGGCTAGCCAATCGGAGAACCCCGCTGCTGGCTCAACCAGGAAGTCGCATGACACCCAGAAGGAGAAGGCCATGCCCAAGGTTAAGAACCTCATCTTGAAGCTGACGCCTGTTCCTGTGGTTACCACACGCGCCTCCAGGTCTAAGAGTAAGGATGGAGAGAAGGAGAGGAGTAAGGATGGAGGGAAGGAGAGGAGTAAGGATGAAGGGAAGGAAAGGAGTAAGGATGGAGGGAAGGAGAAGGAGAGGAGTAAGGATGGAGGGAAGGAGAGGAGTAAGGATGGAGGGAAGGAGAGGAGTAAGGATGGAGGGAAGGAGAGGAGTAAGGATGGAGGGAAGGAGAGGAGTAAGGATGGAGGGAAGGAGAGGAGTAAGGATGGAGGGAAGGAGAGGAGTAAGGATGGAGGGAAGGAGAGGAGTAAGGATGGAGGGAAGGAGAGGAGTAAGGATGGAGGGAAGGAGGGGAAGGAGAGGAGTAAGGATGGAGGGAAGGAGAGGAGTAAGGATGGAGGGAAGGAGAGGAGTAAGGATGGAGGGAAGGAGAGGAGTAAGGGTGTTGGGAAGGAGAAAGAGAGGAGTAAGGATGGAGGGAAGGAGGTGGAGGGAGATGGGGCCTCCGAGGAGGACAGCCGATGCTCCAGTCGCACAAAGACCACACCCCTCAGGAAGTCACCGGAGGGGAAAAACAAGATGTCCACCTCTCAGGAGAACATCGACTCAGAAGGCGAGGAGAAGAGCCCAAGCAAGCTGAAGAGGAGAACCAAGGGCAGCTCCGAGAAAGAACGGGGGAACACGGAGGAGAGGAAAGAGAGCAAGGCCTCCTCCATGGTAACCTCTGACCCTTCGAAACAGGACGTGGACTCAGATTCTGACGAGGTTCCAGACATCCTGGTCCAGACTGCAGCGGCGGAACACAGCTCGGACGAGGATGTGCAGCAGGACGCCGACAGTAACCAGGGCAACAAGCGCGCCAGGAAGTGCCTGTTCAAACTGAGCAAGAAAGAGCAGGTGGGAGAGGAGGAGGAGGAGCAGGTGGGAGAGGAGGAGGAGGAGGAGCAGGTGGGAGAGGAGGAGGAGGGGGAGGAGCAGCAGGTGGGAGAGGAGGAGGAGCAGCAGGTGGGAGAGGAGGAGGAGCAGCAGGTGGGAGAGGAGGAGGAGCAGGTGGGAGAGGAGGAGGGAGAGAATGACAAGGAGAAGACGGACAAGAAGCCGGCGGCCAAACGCAAACTGAAAGCCGACGACTCCGACAACTCAGAGTCTGACTCCGATGAAGACGCAAAGAAGAAAAAGAAGTCCTCCACGGCTTCTGACAAGAAGACATCCAAGAAGAAGCAGAAGGTCTCGGACGGCTCCTCCAACTCGGACCTGGAGAAGGAGATGAAGGGACTCAGCAAACTGACGACGGGGAAACGGAGGAGCAGCCGTGTGAAGAAGGAAAGAGAGGAGAAGGAGAACAAGAGCGGAGATCGGAGGCGGTCGTACGAACTGAAACGCAAAGCCAGAAGTAGAGGAGCCAAGCAGCAAGATTCATCGTCTGATGATGACGACGAGGAGGAGGAGGGAGGAGGGTCTGGAGAGGAGAGTGGAGACCAGCAGAAGATTAAACCCATCGTGGAGGAGACGGTGGTAGCAGGGAGGGAAACCTTCCACCAGTCCTCAGGTCAGTAGATGCTGTTTGGGTTAGGATTAGTCAGGTCAGTAGATGCTGTTTTGGTCAGGATTAGTCAGGTCAGTAGATGTTGTTTGGGTTAGGATTAGTCAGGTCAGTAGATGTTGTTTGGGTTAGGATTAGTCAGGTCAGTAGATGTTGTTTGGGTTAGGATTAGTCAGGTCAGTAGATGCTGTTTGGGTTAGGATTAGTCAGGTCAGGAGATGCTGTTTGGGTTAGGATTAGTCAGGTCAGTAGATGTTGTTTGGGTTAGGATTAGTCAGGTCAGTAGATGCTGTTTGGGTTAGGATTAGTCAGGTCAGTAGATGTTGTTTGGGTTAGGATTAGTCAGGTCAGTAGATGTTGTTTGGGTTAGGATTAGTCAGGTCAGTAGATGCTGTTTGGGTTAGGATTAGTCAGGTCAGGAGATGCTGTTTGGGTTAGGATTAGTCAGGTCAGTAGATGTTGTTTGGGTTAGGATTAGTCAGGTCAGTAGATGTTGTTTGGGTTAGGATTAGTCAGGTCAGTAGATGTTGTTTGGGTTAGGATTAGTCAGGTCAGTAGATGTTGTTTGGGTTAGGATTAGTCAGGTCAGATGTTGTTTGGGTTAGGATTAGTCAGGTCAGTAGATGTTGTTTGGGTTAGGATTAGTCAGGTCAGTAGATGTTGTTTGGGTTAGGATTAGTCAGGTCAGTAGATGCTGTTTGGGTTAGGATTAGTCAGGTCAGGAGATGCTGTTTGGGTTAGGATTAGTCAGGTCAGTAGATGTTGTTTGGGTTAGGATTAGTCAGGTCAGTAGATGTTGTTTGGGTTAGGATTAGTCAGGTCAGTAGATGTTGTTTGGGTTAGGATTAGTCAGGTCAGTAGATGTTGTTTGGGTTAGGATTAGTCAGGTCAGGAGATGCTGTTTGGGTTAGGATTAGTCAGGTCAGTAGATGCTGTTTGGGTTAGGATTAGTCAGGTCAGTAGATGCTGTTTGGGTTAGGATTAGTCAGGTCAGGAGATGCTGTTTGGGTTAGGATTAGTCAGGTCAGGTCAGGAGATGCTGTTTGGGTTAGTCGGGTCAGGAGAGATGCTGTTTGGGTTAGTCGGGTCAGTAGAGATGCTGTTTGGATTAGTCAGGTCAGGAGATGCTGTTTGGGTTAGTCGGGTCAGGAGAGATGCTGTTTGGGTTAGTCGGGTCAGTAGAGATGCTGTTTGGGTTATTCGGGTCAGTAGAGATGCTGTTAGGATTAGTCAGGTCAGTAGATGTTGTTTGGGTTAGGATTAGTCAGGTCAGGAGATGCTGTTTGGGTTAGGATTAGTCAGGTCAGTAGATGCTGTTTGGGTTAGGATTAGTCAGGTCAGTAGATGCTGTTTGGGTTAGGATTAGTCAGGTCAGTAGATGCTGTTTGGGTTAGGATTAGTCAGGTCAGTAGATGCTGTTTGGGTTAGGATTAGTCAGGTCAGGAGATGCTGTTTGGGTTAGGATTAGTCAGGTCAGGTCAGGAGATGCTGTTTGGGTTAGTCGGGTCAGGAGAGATGCTGTTTGGGTTAGTCGGGTCAGTAGAGATGCTGTTTGGATTAGTCAGGTCAGGAGATGCTGTTTGGGTTAGGATTAGTCAGGTCAGGTCAGGAGATGCTGTTTGGGTTAGTCGGGTCAGGAGAGATGCTGTTTGGGTTAGTCGGGTCAGTAGAGATGCTGTTTGGGTTAGTCGGGTCAGTAGAGATGCTGTTTGGGTTAGTCGGGTCAGTAGAGATGCTGTTTGGCTTAGTCGGGTCAGTAGAGATGCTGTTTGGCTTAGTCGGGTCAGTAGAGATGCTGTTTGGGTTAGTCGGGTCAGTAGAGATGCTGTTTGGCTTAGTCGGGTCAGTAGAGATGCTGTTTGGCTTAGTCGGGTCAGTAGAGATGCTGTTCCTGAAAGTGGTATTCTGGGCTGTCTGTTTCAACAAGGCAGACGGTTCACTCTATTGTAAACACAACTTCACATAAACGCCACTGATGTAACCCCTGACCTCTACACTGTCTTCCTCAAGTATATAGAGTAGCCAGCCAGGCTATTTTTTAGCAGAAGGAGCTCTGTTGGTGTCCTCTGGTAGTTTCTAATGCCTTGGTTCCATCTGAATACACAGCGAAATGATGGAATAATTCTAGAGAAAAGCCCTCCTGTAGGTTAACTCCAACCCTGTTCCTGGAGAGACCCTCCTGTAGGGTTTATACTCCAACCCTGTTCCTAGAGTGTAAACCTACAGGAGGGTATCTCTCCAGGAACAGGTTTGGATTATAAAACCTACAGGAGGGTATCTCTCCAGGAACAGGTTTGGATTATAAAACCTACAGGAGGGTATCTCTCCAGGAACAGGGTTGGAGTTAAAACCTACAGGAGGGCATCTCTCCAGGAACAGGGTTGGAGTTAAAACCTACAGGAGGGTATCTCTCCAGGAACAGGTTTGGAGTATAAAACCTACAGGAGGGTATCTCTCCAGGAACAGGGTTGGAGTTAAAACCTACAGGAGGGTCTCTCTCCAGGAACAGGGTTGGAGTTAAAACCTACAGGAGGGTATCTCTCCAGGAACAGGGTTGGAGTTAAAACCTACAGGAGGGTATCTCTCCAGGAACAGGGTTGGAGTTAAAACCTACAGGAGGGTCTCTCTCCAGGAACAGGGTTGGAGTATAAAACCTACAGGAGGGTATCTCTCCAGGAACAGGGTTGGAGTTAAAACCTACAGGAGGGTATCTCTCCAGGAACAGGGTTGGAGTATAAAACCTACAGGAGGGTATCTCTCCAGGAACAGGGTTGGAGTATAAAACCTACAGGAGGGTATCTCTCCAGGAACAGGGTTGGAGTTAAAACCTACAGGAGGGTATCTCTCTAAGAACAGGGTTGGAGTATAAAACCTACAGGAGGGTATCTCTCTAAGAACAGGGTTGGAGTTAAAACCTACAGGAGGGTATCTCTCCAGGAACAGGGTTGGAGTATAAAACCTACAGGAGGGTATCTCTCCAGGAACAGGGTTGGAGTTAAAACCTACAGGAGGGTATCTCTCCAGGAACAGGGTTGGAGTTAAAACCTACAGGACAGTACCTCTCCAGGATAGTAACTCTCTAGAACAGGGTTTAGAAAGACAAGACTTTACAATTTAAATGACTGAAAATGTCTGAATTCAGGGTATTGTTAGTTGTTTTGGATAATTTATAGGTTTTGGGACTATATGAATCAAATGTATTTATATAGCCCTTTTTACATCAGCTCATATCAAAGTGCCTAAAACCCCAAACAGCAAGTAATGCAGGTGTAGAAGGACTATTTTCAAAGTAATTCTTTGTTATTTAACCTTTATTGAACTAGGCAAGTCTCTTAAGAATAAATTCTTATTTACAATGATGGCCTCCCAAAAGGCAAAAGGCCTCCTGTGGGGACGGGGGCCTGGGTTTGAAATAAATACAATAAAAATATAGGACAAAACACACATCACAACAAGAGAGACAACACAGCACTACATAAAGAGAGACCACACAACACTACATAGAGACAGCACAACACTACATAGAGACACCACAACACTACATAAAGAGAGACAGCACAACACTACATAAAGAGAGACACCACAACACTACATAAAGAGAGACAACACAACACTACATAAAGAGAGACAGCACAACACTACATAGAGACACCACAACACTACATAAAGAGAGACACCACAACACTACATAAAGAGAGACCACACAACACTACATAAAGAGAGACCACACAACACTACATAAAGAGAGACCACACAACACTACATAGAGACACCACAACACTACATAGAGACACCACAACACTACATAGAGACACCACAACACTACATAAAGAGAGACCACACAACACTACATAAAGAGAGACCACACAACACTACATAAAGAGAGACCACACAACACTACATAAAGAGAGACCACACAACACTACATAAAGAGAGACCACACAACACTACATAAAGAGAGACACCACAACACTACATAAAGAGAGACCACATAACACTACATAAAGAGAGACCACACAACACTACATAAAGAGAGACACCACAACACTACATAAAGAGAGACCACACAACACTACATAAAGAGAGACCACACAACACTACATAAAGAGAGACACTACAACACTACATAAAGAGAGACACTACAACACTACATAAAGAGAGACCACACAACACTAGAGAGACCTAAGACAACACTACATAAAGAGAGACCTAAGACAACACTACATAAAGAGAGACACCACAACACTACATAAAGAGAGACACCACAACACTACATAAAGAGAGACACCACAACACTACATAGAGACACCACAACACTACATAAAGAGAGACACCACAACACTACATAAAGAGAGACACCACAACACTACATGAAGAGAGACACCACAACACTACATAAAGAGAGACCACACAACACTACATAAAGAGAGACACCACAACACTACATAAAGAGAGACACCACAACACTACATAAAGAGAGACACCACAACCCTACATAAAGAGACACCACAACACTACATAAAGAGAGACCACACAACACTACATAAAGAGAGACACCACAACACTACATAAAGAGAGACACCACAACACTACATAAAGAGAGACACCACAACACTACATAAAGAGATACACCACAACACTACATAAAGAGAGACTACACAACACTACATAAAGAGAGACACCACAACACTACATAGAGACACCACAACACTACATAAAGAGAGACAACACATCACTACATAAAGAGAGACTACACAACACTACATAAAGAGAGACACCACAACACTACATAAAGAGATACACCACAACACTACATAAAGAGATACACCACAACACTACATAAAGAGAGACACCACAACCCTACATAAAGAGATACACCACAACACTACATAAAGAGAGACAGCACAACACTACATAAAGAGAGACACCACAACCCTACATAAAGAGACACCACAACACTACATAAAGAGAGACCACACAACACTACATAAAGAGAGACACCACAACACTACATAAAGAGAGACACCACAACACTACATAAAGAGATACACCACAACACTACATAAAGAGAGACAGCACAACACTACATAAAGAGAGACCACACAACACTACATAAAGAGAGACAGCACAACACTACATAAAGAGAGACAGCACAACACTACATAAAGAGAGACACCACAACACTACATAGAGACAGCACAACACTACATAGAGACAGCACAACACTACATAAAGAGAGACAGCACAACACTACATAAAGAGAGACACCACAACACTACATAAAGAGAGACCACACAACACTACATAAAGAGAGACAGCACAACACTACATAAAGAGAGACCACACAACACTACATAAAGAGAGACCACACAACACTACATAAAGAGAGACCACACAACACTACATAAAGAGAGACCTAAGACAACACAACACTACATAAAGAGAGACCTAAGACAACAACATACCAAGGCAGCAACACATGACAACACAGCATGGCAACAGCACATGGTAGCAACACAACATGGTAGCAGCACAACATGGTACAAACATTATTGAGCACAGACAACAGCACAAAGGGTAAGAAGGTAGAAGAGACCTTTGTGGACCTTTAACAGAATGTGGCTTGTAGAACGAGTGTTGTATGTGGAGGATGAGGGCTGCAGTAGATATCTCAGATAGAGGGGAGTGAATGGGTGTTGTATGTGGAGGATGAGGGCTGCAGTAGATATCTCAGATAGGGAGGAGTGAAGGGGTGTTGTATGTGGAGGATGAGGGCTGCAGTAGATATCTCAGATAGAGGGGAGTGAAGGGGTGTTGTATATGGAGGATGAGGGCTGCAGTAGATATCTCAGATAGGGGCGAGTGAAGGGGTGTTGTATATGGAGGATGAGGGCTGCAGTAGATATCTCAGATAGGGGGGAGTGAAGGGGTGTTGTATGTGGAGGATGAGGGCTGCAGTAGATATCTCAGATAGAGGGGAGTGAAGGGGTGTTGTATGTGGAGGATGAGGGCTGCAGTAGATATCTCAGATAGAGGGGAGTGAAGGGGTGTTGTATGTGGAGGATGAGGGCTGCAGTAGATATCTCAGATAGAGGGGAGTGAAGGGGTGTTGTATGTGGAGGATGAGGGCTGCAGTAGATATCTCAGATAGAGGGGAGTGAATGGGTGTTGTATGTGGAGGATGAGGGCTGCAGTAGATATCTCAGATAGGGAGGAGTGAAGGGGTGTTGTATATGGAGGATGAGGGCTGCAGTAGATATCTCAGATAGGGGGGAGTGAAGGGGTGTTGTATGTGGAGGATGAGGGCTGCAGTAGATATCTCAGATAGGGGGGAGTGAAGGGGTGTTGTATGTGGAGGATGAGGGCTGCAGTAGATATCTCAGATAGGGAGGAGTGAATGGGTGTTGTATGTGGAGGATGAGGGCTGCAGTAGATATCTCAGATAGGGAGGAGTGAAGGGGTGTTGTATATGGAGGATGAGGGCTGCAGTAGATATCTCAGATAGGGGGAGTGAAGGGGTGTTGTATGTGGAGGATGAGGGCTGCAGTAGATATCTCAGATAGGGAGGAGTGAAGGGGTGTTGTATGTGGAGGATGAGGGCTGCAGTAGATATCTCAGATAGGGAGGAGTGAAGGGGTGTTGTATATGGAGGATGAGGGCTGCAGTAGATATCTCAGATAGAGGGGAGTGAAGGGGTGTTGTATGTGGAGGATGAGGGCTGCAGTAGATATCTCAGATAGGGGGCAGTGCGGCCTAAGAGGGTTTTATAAATAAGCATCAACCAGTGGGTCTTGTGACGGGTATACAGAGATGACCAGTTTACAGAGGAGTACAGAATGCAGTGATGTGTCCTATAAGGAGCATTGGTGGCAAATCTGATGGTCGAATGGTAGAGAACATCTAGTTTCTAGAGAGCACCTTTACCTGCCAATCTATAAAGTATGTCTCCGTAATCTAGCATGGGTAGGATGGTCATCTGAATCAGGGTTAGTTTGGCAGCTGGGGTGAAAGAGGAGCGATTACGATAGAGGAAACCAAGTCTAGATTTAACTTTAGCCTGCAGCTTTGATATGTGCTGAGAGAAGGACAATGTACCGTCTAGCCATACTCCCAAGTACTTGTATGAGGCTCCAAACCCTCAGAGGTAGTAATCACACCTGTGGGGAGAGGGGCATTCTTCTTAACCAAACCACATGACCTTTGTTTTGGAGGCGTTCAGAACAGGGTTAAGGGAAGAGAGCTTGTTGGACACGAAGAAAGTTTTGTTGTAAAGTAAGAGAACATTAAGCCTTTTCTCCTGAAATGGAAGTCTAATTTACAGTTTTACTGCAAGGCAGTGCTGGTGGTTCTTCAAATTGTTTATTTTCTTAAAACTGGAATATTTGGTAAATAGCCCACACTATCTTGAAAAATAACGGTTAAATAAAAAGAAGAAAGTCTTCAGTGTTTATATTGTTCTGATTTGACATAACCTACATTTTAATGTGAAATTATCATTAGGTAGGATCCTATGAAATGTCATTTTGTCTGATTCCGTTTTGTTCTTTCGCAAATTCCGTATGTTTAGTTATTCCAGGTTTCAGTTTTTTGCTCTGAAAATCACGTTGTTAATAGAACAGGTGTTTAAGTCCACAGCTTTACACCACTTCTGGAGACCACAGTTGAGATCTGGGAAACATCTGATGTTTAAGTGTAGTTACCCTTTTAATTCCACCTAGCGAGATGCTGCCGTCTAGCGGCCGGCGAGAGGCTGAGATGCTGCCGTCTAGCGGCCGGCGAGAGGCTGAGAGGCTGCTGTCTAGCGGCCAGCGAGAGGCTGAGAGGCTGTTGTCTAGCGGCCAGCGAGAGGCTGAGAGGCTGTTGTCTAGCGGCCAGCGAGAAGCTGAGAGGCTGTTGTCTAGCGGCCAGCGAGAGGCTGAGAGGCTGCTGTCTAGCGGCCAGCAAGAGGCTGAGAGGCTGCCGTCTAGCGGCCGGCGAGAGGCTGAGAGGCTGTCGTCTAGCGGCCGGCGAGAGGCTGAGAGGCTGTCGTCTAGCGGCCGGCGAGAGGCTGAGAGGCTGTCGTCTAGCGGCCGGCGAGAGGCTGAGAGGCTGTCGTCTAGCGGCCGGCGAGAGGCTGAGAGGCTGTCGTCTAGCGGCCGGCGAGAGGCTGAGAGGCTGTCGTCTAGCGGCCGGCGAGAGGCTGAGAGGCTGTCGTCTAGCGGCCGGCGAGAGGCTGAGAGGCTGTCGTCTAGCGGCCGGCGAGAGGCTGAGAGGCTGTCGTCTAGCGGCCGGCGAGAGGCTGAGAGGCTGTCGTCTAGCGGCCGGCGAGAGGCTGAGAGGCTGTCGTCTAGCGGCCGGCGAGAGGCTGAGAGGCTGTCGTCTAGCGGCCGGCGAGAGGCTGTCGTCTAGCGGCCGGCGAGAGGCTGTCGTCTAGCGGCCGGCGAGAGGCTGTCGTCTAGCGGCCGGCGAGAGGCTGCTGTCTAGCGGCCGTCGAGAGGCTGCTGTCTAGCGGCCGTCGAGAGGCTACTGTCTAGCGGCCGGCGAGAGGCTGCTGTCTAGCGGCCGGCGAGAGGCTGCTGTCTAGCGGCCGGCGAGAGGCTGCTGTCTAGCGGCCGGCGAGAGGCTGCTGTCTAGCGGCCGGCTACGCTGACTGACGAGACCAGAGTCACTCTCTTTAGTGTCACAGTCCTTTGGTTGTCCGTCCTGATGTGATACCATGGACATGAGTTACGAAGGGCTTTAGGAGATCAACTTCAGTTAGTTCTAGTCAACACTTGTTGTAAAAGCACAGTAAATTAATAGCCTACCAGGCGCCATGGTTGGCTATGGGAAACATAATACATTAATTAATAGCCTACCAGGCTCCATGGTTAATTAATAGCCTACCAGGCTCCATGGCTAATTAATAGCCTACCAGGCTCCATGGCTAATTAATAGCCTACCAGGCTCCATGGTTAATTAATAGCCTCCCAGGCTCCATGGTTAATTAATAGCCTACCAGGCTCCATGGTTAATTAATAGCCTACCAGGCTCCATGGTTAATTAATAGCCTACCAGGCTCCATGGTTAATTAATAGCCTACCAGGCTCCATGGTTAATTAATAGCCTACCAGGCTCCATTAATAGCCTACCAGGCTCCATGGTTAATTAATAGCCTACCAGGCTCAATTAATAGCCTACCAGGCTCCATTAATAGCCTACCAGGCTCCTTATATTTACATTATATTTATATTACATATTTATATTACATTATATTTACATTATATTTATATTACATTATATTTACATTATATTTATATTACATTATATTTACATTATATTTATATGACATATTTATATTACATTATATTTATATTACATTATATTTATATTACATTATATTTACATTACATATTTATATCACATTGTTACCATTTATATTACATTGTTACCATTATATTGCATGGGGTGTGAATTCACCAGCATGCTTGCTCCCGCACGCTCTCTCCCTGCTCTGTGTCAAGAAATTCAACTGCAACCAACCACAGCCCACATAAATTGTACCGGGAGGCAGGATAGATGTCAGACTGCGTTTCCCGCTCGCTTTATGCCTGACAGGAGCCTTTCCTATCAACAGATGGCTTGGAAGATGCGTATCGTTCATTCTCGCGGGAGAGGGACTAGCCAACTGAAGTGTTTAAATAAAGTATCCAGCAGAAATGGAGTCTAACGGGCTGATTAGCTGACGGCCTTGTGGAAAACACAGCCTCTAACCCTGGTCTCTGTGGAAAACACAGCCTCTAACCCTGGTCTCTGTGGAAAACACAGCCTCTAACCCTGGTCTCTGTGGAAAACACAGCCTCTAACCCTGGTCTTTGTGGAAAACACAGCCTCTAACCCTGGTCTCTGTGGAAAACACAGCCTCTAACCCTGGTCTCTGTGGAAAACACAGCCTCTAACCCTGGTCTCTATGGAAAACACAGCCTCTAACCCTGGTCTCTGTGGAAAACACAGCCTCTAACCCTGGTCTTTGTGGAAAACACAGCCTCTAACCCTGGTCTCTGTGGAAAACACAGCCTCTAACCCTGGTCTCTGTGGAAAACACAGCCTCTAACCCTGGTCTCTGTGGAAAACACAGCCTCTAACCCTGGTCTTTGTGGAAAACACAGTCTCTAACCCTGGTCTCTGTGGAAAACACAGCCTCTAACCCTGGTCTTTGTGGAAAACACAGCCTCTAACCCCTGGTCTCTGTGGAAAACACAGCCTCTAACCCTGGTCTCTGTGGAAAACACAGCCTCTAACCCTGGTCTCTGTGGAAAACACAGCCTCTAACCCTGGTCTTTGTGGAAAACACAGCCTCTAACCCTGGTCTCTGTGGAAAACACAGCCTCTAACCCTGGTCTTTGTGGAAAACACAGCCTCTAACCCCTGGTTTTCTCTGTGTCTGTAGGAGAGGAAGGTAACCATGACGCTTCTCAGATGGCTGTTGATGATGACGATGATGATCCAGAAAACAGGTCTAAAAAATATTTTCATAAACACAAACCGAATATGTCCTCAAACCGCATGCTCTCAACCAGCTGACTGTGACATTCCTTTTCTTATTTCCTTTCCTTGTGTCCTTTCCTTGTGTCCTTTCCTTCCTCAATAGGATTGCCAAGAAGATGCTGCTGGCCCAGATCAAGGCCAACTACTCTTCAGGAGCAGAGGAGAGCTCTGACGAGGATGGAGAAGAGAAGGAACAGAGGAAGGGAGGAGAGGAGGAGGAGGAGGAGGAGGAGGAGGGTGGGTTACGTTCAAGTTGTTGATACGTTAGTGATTCTGCAGTGCTTCATTCCACCACTAGTGTTTTACATCACCAGATGTAGAAACCATAAATAACTGCTTGTGTTCCATAAGCAGATGATGGTGAGGAAGAGGAGGAGGAGGAGGAAGGGGACTCTGGCTCTGACATGGATGTGAAGAAGAGTGGGGGGCGTCGCCACCGGCTGCTCCGCCACAAACTGACGCTGAGCGAGGGAGAGTCAGGAGAGGAGAAAGAGAAACCAGCCAGCAAGGGGAAGAAGGAGACCAAGAGGACCAGACGGAAAGGTATGGGGGTTGGCAGTGTGGCTGTCTGGCGCTCTGTCTGGCGCTCTGTCTGGCCGACTGTCTAAGCTTGTGTCAACACCTATGGAACAGAATGAATGTCGTACTCTGCAAACTGCTATGACTGTTTTCACTCAGCTTTACCTCCCTCCCACCCCGTCTCTCTCGCCATTTTCTCTCTCGCTCGCCCCTCTCTCTCGCCCCTCTCTCTCTCTCTCTCTCTCGCCCCCCTCTCTCTCTCTCGCCCCCCTCTCTCTCTCTCTCGCCCCTCTCCCTCCCCAGTGGGCAGTGATGACTCAGCAGACTTAGACTCTGAGGAGTCGGCTAGCAGCAGTGAGTCAGGAGTTAGTGAGGAGATCAGTGAGGAGGAGGAGGAGGAGTCAGAGGAGGAGTCAGAGGAGGGCAGCAGTCGCAGGAGGACCACGCGCTCCTCCAAGAAGAAGAAGAAGAAGAAGGAGGAGAGGAGCTACGCCCAGAAGAAGAAACGCCGTCGCATCAAGGTTCAGGACTCTTCATCTGACGAGAAGGTATGGGGGAGGGGGGAAAGGAAGGGAGAAGGTATGGGGGAGGGGGGGAAAGGAAAGGAGAAGGGAGGGGGGAAAGGAGAAGGGAGGGGGGAAAGGAAAGGAGAAGGGAGGGGGGAAAGGAGAAGGGAGGGGGGAAAGGAAAGGAGAAGGGAGGGGGGAAAGGAATGGAGAAGGTATGGGGGAGGGGGGAAAGGAAGGGAGAAGGTATGGGGGAAAGGAATGGAGAAGGTATGGGGAAAGGAATGGAGAAGGTATGGGGGAAAGGAATGGAGAAGGTATGGGGGAGGGGGGAAAGGAAGGGAGAAGGTATGGGGGAGGGGGGAAAGGAAGGGAGAAGGTATGGGGGAGGGGGAAAGGAAGGGAGAAGGTATGGGGGAGGGGGGAAAGGAGAAGGTATGGGGGAGGGGGGAAAGGAAGGGAGAAGGTATGGGGGAAAGGAAGGGAGAAGGTATGGGGGAAAGGAATGGAGAAGGTATGGGGGAAAGGAATGGAGAAGGTATGGGGGAAAGGAATGGAGAAGGTATGGGGGAAAGGAATGGAGAAGGTATGGGGGAAAGGAATGGAGAAGGTATGGGGGAGGGGGGAAAGGAATGGAGAAGGTATGGGGGAGGGGGGAAAGGAAGGGAGAAGGTATGGGGGAGGGGGAAAGGAAGGGAGAAGGTATGGGGGAGGGGGGAAAGGAGAAGGTATGGGGGAGGGGGGAAAGGAAGGGAGAAGGTATGGGGGAAAGGAAGGGAGAAGGTATGGGGGAAAGGAATGGAGAAGGTATGGGGGAAAGGAATGGAGAAGGTATGGGGAAAGGAATGGAGAAGGTATGGGGGAAAGGAATGGAGAAGGTATGGGGGAGGGCGGAAAGGAAGGGAGAAGGTATGGGGGAAAGGAATGGAGAGGGGAGGGGGGAAAGGAAGGGAGAAGGTATGGGGGAGGGGGGAAAGGAAGGGAGAAGGTATGGGGGAGGGGGGAGGGGGGAAGGAATGGAGAAGGTATGGGGGAGGGGGAATGGAGAAGGTATGGGGGAAAGGTATGGGGGAGGGGGGAAAGGAAGGGAGAAGGTATGGGGGAGGGGGGAAAGGAAGGGAGAAGGTATGGGGGAGGGGGGAAAGGAAGGGAGAAGGTATGGGGGAGGGGGGAAAGGAGAAGGTATGGGGGAGGGGGGAAAGGAAGGGAGAAGGTATGGGGGAGGGGGGAAAGGAGAAGGTATGGGGGAGGGGGGAAAGGAAGGGAGAAGGTATGGGGGAGGGGGAAAGGAAGGGAGAAGGTATGGGGGAAAGGAAGGGAGAAGGTATGGGGGAAAGGAATGGAGAAGGTATGGGGGAAAGGAATGGAGAAGGTATGGGGGAAAGGAATGGAGAAGGTATGGGGGAAAGGAATGGAGAAGGTATGGGGGAGGGCGGAAAGGGAGGGAGAAGGTATGGGGGAAAGGAATGGAGAAGGTATGGGGGAGGGGGGAAAGGAAGGGAGAAGGTATGGGGGAGGGGGAATGGAGAAGGTATGGGGGAAAGGAATGGAGAAGGTATGGGGGAGGGGGGAAAGGAAGGGAGAAGGTATGGGGGAGGGGGAAAGGAGAAGGTATGGGGGAAAGGAATGGAGAAGGTATGGGGGAGGGGGGAAGGAAGGGAGAAGGTTTGGGGGATGGGGGAAAGGAAGGGAGAAGGTATGGGGGAGGGGGAAAAGAGAAGGTATGGGGGAAAGGAATGGAGAAGGTATGGGGGAGGGGGGAAAGGAAGGGAGAAGGTATGGGGGAGGGGGAAGGGAGAAGGTATGGGGGAAAGGAATGGAGAAGGTATGGGGGAGGGGGGAAAGGAAGGGAGAAGGTATGGGGGAAAGGAATGGAGAAGGTATGGGGGAGGGGGGAAAGGAAGGGAGAAGGTATGGAGGAGGGGGGAAAGGAAGGGAGAAGGTATGGGGGAGGGGGAAAGGAGAAGGTATGGGGGAAAGGAATGGAGAAGGTATGGGGGAAAGGAATGGAGAAGGTATGGGGGAGGGGGGAAAGGAAGGGAGAAGGTATGGGGGAGGGGGGAAAGGAAGGGAGAAGGTATGGGGGAGGGGGAAAGGAGAAGGTATGGGGGAAAGGAATGGAGAAGGTATGGGGGAGGGGGGAAAGGAATGGAGAAGGTATGGGGGAGGGGGGAAAGGAATGGAGAAGGTATGGGGGAGGGGGGAAAGGAATGGAGAAGGTATGGGGGAGGGGGGAAAGGAAGGGAGAAGGTATGGGGGAGGGGGAAAGGAGAAGGTATAGGGGAGGGGGAAAGGAGAAGGGGAGGGGGAAAGGAGAAGGTATAGGGGAGGGGGAAAGGAGAAGGTATGGGGGAGGGGGAAAGGAGAAGGTATGGGGGAGGGGGAAAGGAGAAGGTATGGGGGAAAGGAATGGAGAAGGTATGGGGGAAAGGAATGGAGAAGGTATGGGGGAGGGGGAAAGGAGAAGGTATGGGGGAAAGGAATGGAGAAGGTATGGGGGAGGGGGAAAGGAGAAGGTATGGGGGAAAGAAATGGAGAAGGTATGGGGGAGGGGGGAAAGGAAGGGAGAAGATATTCACCTTACAAATATAGAATTTGGTCTGGAATTCAAATTGATTGGTTACCACGTTCACGATGTGTGATTGGTTAGTTGACCCCTGGGGGTTGATGTTGAAAGGTCAGAGGTTAACCGTCATTCCCTCTCCTCCAGAGCGGGTCAGGAGAGGACGGCTCGGGGAAGGAGGATGGAGACACTCCTAAAGGACAGAGGAAGAAGATCAGAAAAATCCTCAAGGACGACAAGCTGAGGACGGAAACGAGGGATGCCCTGAAGGAGGAGGAGGAGAGGAGGAGACGCATCGCTGAGAGGGAGCAGCTCAGGGAGAAACTCAGAGAGGTAAAAAGTCAACTGTGTGTGTGGACCCCAGGAAGACTAGCTGTTGTCATGGCATCTGCTAATGGGATGGAAATGAAGATAATGATTGACTGAGTCAATCAATGAGTGGACTCCAAACGGAGGAGTCAGATGGATGTATGGGCCTTTGTGGCTCAGATAAGAGCATGGTGCCGGCTATGATCAGTTATCACAGGGATCACACAGAGTATAAATGTACTTTAAACACTTTTTGAATAGAGTTGAAGTCGCTTAGTGTGACTTTGTCTGTCTGTAAAGGTTTAAATGCTTGTAGACGAGAAGATCAGCTGCCCTATACTCCTAGGAACATAACCTGTCCCAACCAGCTGCCCTATACTCCTAGGAACATAACCTGTCCCAACCAGCTGCCCTATACTCCTAGGAACATAACCTGTCCCAACCAGCTGACCTATACTCCTAGGAACATAACCTGTCCCAACCAGCTGCCCTATACTCCTAGGAACATAACCTGTCCCAACCAGCAGAACAGTCTCCCAGCTGCCCTATACTCCTAGGAACATAACCTGTCCCAACCAGC
This sequence comes from Oncorhynchus mykiss, assembly GCF_057628025.1. Classification (NCBI taxonomy): domain Eukaryota; kingdom Metazoa; phylum Chordata; class Actinopteri; order Salmoniformes; family Salmonidae; genus Oncorhynchus; species Oncorhynchus mykiss. The sequence goes on from NC_143035.1 coordinate 42,016,044, forward strand.
AGAACAGTCTCCCAGCTGCCCTATACTCCTAGGAACACAACCTGTCCCAACCAGCTGCCCTATACTCCTAGGAACATAACCTGTCCCAACCAGCTGCCCTATACTCCTCGGAACATAACCTGTCCCAACCAGCTGCCCTATACTCCTAGGAACATAACCTGTCCCAACCAGCTGACCTATACTCCTAGGAACATAACCTGTCCCAACCAGCAGAACAGTCTCCCAGCTGACCTATACTCCTAAGAACATAACCTGTCCCAACCAGCAGAACAGTCTCCCAGCTGCCCTATACTCCTAGGAACACAACCTGTCCCAACCAGCTGCCCTATACTCTTAGGAACATAACCTGTCCCAACCAGCTGCCCTATACTCCTAGGAACATAACCTGTCCCAACCAGCTGCCCTATACTCCTAGGAACATAACCTGTCCCAACCAGCTGCCCTATACTCCTAGGAACATAACCTGTCCCAACCAGCTGACCTATACTCCTAGGAACATAACCTGTCCCAACCAGCAGAACAGTCTCCCAGCTGCCCTAAATTCCTAGGAACATAACCTGTCCCAACCAGCAGAACAGTCTCTCAGCTGCCCTATACGCCTAAGAACATAACCTGTCCCAAACAGCAGAACAGTCTCTCAGCTGCCCTATACTCCTAGGAACACAACCTGTCCCAACCGGCAGAACAGTCTCCCAGCTGCCCTATACTCCTAGGAACACAACCTGTCCCAACCGGCAGAACAGTCTCCCAGCTGCCCTATACTCCTAGGAACACAACCTGTCCCAACCAGCTGACCTATACTCCTAAGAACATAACCTATCCCAACCAGCAGAACAGTCTCTCAGCTGCCCTATACTCCTAGGAACACAACCTGTCCCAACCGGCAGAACAGTCTCCCAGCTGCCCTATACTCCTAGGAACACAACCTGTCCCAACCAGCTGACCTATACTCCTAAGAACATAACCTGTCCCAACCAGCAGAACAGTCTCTCAGCTGCCCTATACTCCTAGGAACACAACCTGTCCCAACCGGCAGAACAGTCTCCCAGCTGCCCTATACTCCTAGGAACACAACCTGTCCCAACCAGCTGACCTATACTCCTAAGAACATAACCTGTCCCAACCAGCAGAATAAATGTATGTATTTGTATGTGCAGACTGTAATGCTTTTAGACTAGACTCTACATGTCCCTCCCGACCAGGTACTCGTGGTGGAGGAGGCGTCCGCCGTGGCTTGTCCAATCACAACCAAGCTGGTGCTGGATGAAGACGAGGAGACCAAGGAGCCCATGGTGCAGGTTCACCGCAATCTGGTCACTAAGCTCAAACCACACCAGGTCGACGGTGAGAGACATGTAGTAGTAGTGGAGCCCATGGTGAAGGTGGAATAGTAGGAGTAGTAGTAGGAGTAGTAGTAGTAACAGTAGTAGTAGTAGTAGTAGTAGCAGCATTAGTAGTAGTAGTAGCAGCATTAGTAGTAGCAGCATTAGTAGTAGTAGCAGCATTAGCATTAGTAGCAGCATTAGTAGTAGTAGTAGTAGTAGTAGTAGTAGTAGCAGCATTAGTAGCAGCATTAGTAGCAGCATTAGTAGTAGTAGTAGTAGTAGTAGTAGTAGCATTAGTAGCAGCATTAGTAGTAGTAGCAGCATTAGTAGTAGCAGCATTAGTAGTAGTAGTAGCAGTAGCATTAGTAGCAGCATTAGTAGTAGTAGTAGTAGTAGTAGCAGCATTAGTAGTAGTAGCAGCATTAGTAGTAGTAGCAGCATTAGTAGTAGTAGTAGCATTAGTAGTAGTAGCAGCATTAGTAGTAGTAGTAGCAGCATTAGTAGTAGTAGCAGCATTAGTAGTAGTAGTAGTAGCAGCATTAGTAGTAGTAGCAGCATTAGTAGTAGTAGTAGCAGCATTAGTAGTAGTAGTAGTAGCAGCATTAGTAGTAGTAGCAGCATTAGTAGTAGTAGTAGTAGCAGCATTAGTAGTAGTAGTAGTAGCAGCATTAGTAGTAGTAGTAGCAGCATTAGTAGTAGTAGTAGCAGCATTAGTAGTAGTAGCAGCATTAGTAGTAGTAGTAGTAGTAGTAGCAGCATTAGTAGTAGTAGTAGCAGCATTAGTAGTAGCAGCATTAGTAGTAGTAGTAGTAGTAGCAGTAGTAGTAGTAGTAGTAGTAGTAGTAGTAGTAGCAGCATTAGTAGTAGTAGCAGCATTAGTAGTAGTAGTAGTAGTAGTAGCAGCAGTAGTAGTAGTAGTAGTAGCAGCATTAGTAGTAGTAGTAGTAGTAGTAGCAGCATTAGTAGTAGTAGTAGTAGTAGTAGTAGCAGCATTAGTAGTAGTAGCAGCATTAGTAGTAGTAGCAGCATTAGTAGTAGTAGTAGTAGCAGCATTAGTAGTAGTAGCAGCATTAGTAGTAGTAGTAGTAGTAGCAGCATTAATAGTAGTAGCAGCAGTAGTAGTAGTAGCAGCAGTAGCAGCAGTAGTAGTAGCAGCAGCAGTAGCAGTAGTAGCAGTAGTAGTAGTAGTAGTAGTAGTAGTAGTAGTAGTAGTAGTAGCAGCAGCAGCAGCAGCGGTAGTGGTAGTAGTAGCAGCAGCAGCAGCAGCGGTAGTGGTAGTAGTAGCAGCAGCAGCAGTGGTAGTAGTAGTAGCAGTAGCAGCAGCAGTAGTAGTAGTAGCGGTAGTGGTAGAACCAGCAGTAGTAGAACCAGCTCTAGTAGAACCAGTGGTACCGGTAGTAGAACCAGTGGTAGTAGAACCAGTGGCAGCGGTAGTAGAACCAGCGGTAGTAGAACCAGCGGTAGTAGAACCAGTGGTAGCGGTAGTAGAACCAGCGGTAGCGGTAGTAGAACCAGTGGTAGTAGAACCAGCGGCAGCGGTAGTAGAACCAGCGGTAGTAGAACCAGCGGTAGTAGAACCAGTGGCAGCGGTAGTAGAACCAGCGGCACCGGTAGTAGAACCAGTGGCAGCGGTAGTAGAACCAGCGGTAGTAGAACCAGCGGCAGCGGTAGTAGAACCAGCGGTAGTAGAACCAGCGGTAGTAGAACCAGCGGTAGTAGAACCAGCGGTAGCAGAACCAGCAGTAGTTGTAACAACCAAACCAACAGGTAGAGAACGTCTTTCATCATAATGTTGATGGTATAGTGAATGGAGCGCTGCTATTACTTGTTTACTCATCAAGTCATTACCTCATCAAGTCATTACCTCATCAAGTCATTACCTCATCAAGTTATTACCTCATCAAGTCATTACCTCATCAAGTCATTACCTCATCAAGTCATTACCATGCTTCACAGCAGTCTGCGTCAACGCCAAACAGACATGTCTTCAGAAATGCTTTGGGTGTTGAGTGAGGTCTCTGTGTCTGTCTCTCTAGGGGTCCAGTTCATGTGGGACTGCTGTTGTGAGTCGGTGAAGAAAACCAACAAGAACTCTGGTTCTGGATGTATCCTGGCTCACTGTATGGGTCTGGGAAAAACACTGCAGGTCTGTACCACCCAGCCACCTGTTGTTTCTGTTTGTTAGACTTTCATTTCTGTCTTCCTATAGAAAGGGGGGTGTTTCTCTGGTTGTGGGAGGAGCATAATATCTACTTCCACCATTTATCTCATCTGACCCTGTAATTACCTGCTTTTACCACTAGGGGGTAACCCTGCACTGTACTCTGTTGCAGTCCCTGCTTTTACCACTAGGGGGTAACCCTGCACACGGTCTACTTCACCCTTTGTCTCTGTACAGTGCATTCAGAAAGTATTCAGACCCCTTGACTTTTTCCACATTTTGTTACGTTACAGCCTTATTCTAAAATGGATTAAATAGACCCCCCCCCCCCCCCCCTCATCAATCTACACACACTACCCCACAATGACATCACAATACCCCACAATGACATCACAATACCCCACAATGACATCACAATACCCCACAATGACATCACAATGACATCACACTACCCCAGTATGACATCACAATACCCCACAATGACATCACAATACCCCACAATGACATCACAATGACATCACACTACCCCAGTATGACATCACAATACCCCATAATGACAAAGCAAAAACGTTTATTTAGATCTGTTTTCAAATGTCTTATGTTTTTTATTTATCTTATCTCTGTATTCAGACCCTTTGCTATGAGACTCGAAATTGAGCTCAGGTGGATCCTGTTTCCATTGATCATCCTTGAGATGTTTCTACAACTTGATTGGAGTCCACCTGTGGTAAATTCAATTGATTGGACATGATTTGGAAAGAAATACACCTGTCTATATAAGGTCCCACAGTTGACAGTGCATGTCAGAGTAAAAACCAAACCATGAGGTCAAAGGAATTGTCTGTATGGCTCCGAGACATGATTGTGTAGAGGAACAGATCTGGGGAAGGGCACCAAAACGTTTCTGCAGCATTGAAGGTCCCCAAGAACACAGTGACCTCCATCATTCTGAAATGGAAGAAGTTTGGAACCACCAAGACTCTTCCTAGAGCTGGCTGCCCGGCCAAACTGAGCAATCAGGGTAGAAGGGCCTTGGTCAGGGAGGCGACCAAGAATCCAATAGTCTCTCTGACAGAGCTCCAGAGTTCCTCTTTGTAGATGGGAGAAACTTCCAGAAGGACAACCATCTCTGCAGCACTCCACCAATCAGGTCTTTATGGTAGAATGGCCAGACAGAAGCCACTCCTCAGTAAAGGCACATGACAGCCCGCTTGGAGTTTGCCAAAAGGCACCTAGAGGATTCTGACTGTGAGAAACAGGATTCTCTGGTCTGATGAAACCAAGATTGAACTCGTTGGCCTGAATGCCAAGCTTCACATCTGGATAAAACCTGGCACCATCCCTACGGTGAAGCATGGTGGTGGCAGCATCCCTACGGTGAAGCGTGGTGGTGGCAGCATCCCTACGGTGAAGCGTGGTGGTGGCAGCATCCCTACGGTGAAGCATGGTGGTGGCAGCACCCCTACGGTGAAGCATGGGGGTGGCAGCACCCCTACGGTGAAGCATGGTGGTGGCAGCACCCCTACGGTGAAGCATGGTGGTGGCAGCACCCCTACGGTGAAGCATGGTGGTGGCAGCACCCCTACGGTGAAGCATGGTGGTGGCAGCACCCCTACGGTGAAGCATGGTGGTGGCACCACCCCTACGGTGAAGCATGGTGGTGGCACCACCCCTACGGTGAAGCATGGTGGTGGCATCCACCCCTACGGTGAAGCATGGTGGTGGCAGCATCCCTACGGTGAAGCATGGTGGTGGCAGCATCATGCTGTGGGGATATTTTCCAGCGGCAGGGACTTGGAAAACTTGTCAGAATAGATGAACGGAGCAAAGGACAGAGATCCTTGATGAAAACCTGCTCCAGAGCGCTCAGGACCTCCGACTGGGGCGAAGGTTCACCTTCCAACAGGACAACGACCCTATTGATTTATCGTTATGGGACAGTGTGTCGCGTCGTTATGGGACAGTGTGTCGCGTCGTTATGGGACAGTGTGTCGCGTCGTTATGGGACAGTGTGTCTATGGGGTATTGAGTCATGAGGTTTTGAGACGTTATGGGAGGGGATTGAGTCGTTATGGGGTATTGTCAGTAGTGTGTCATTTATGGGGGTATTGTGTCTTGGGGTATTGTCTTTATCTGGTAGTGTGTCGTCTTGGGGTATTGAGTCATGAGGTATTGTGTCATTATGGGGTAGTGTGTCATTATTGGGTAGTGTGCCATTATGGGGTAGTGTGCCATTATGTGGGTATTGTGCGTAGATTTATGAGGGGGAAAAAATAATTGTATCCATTGTATAATAAGGTTGTAACGGAACAAAATGTATCTAACCCTGTTTATATCACTAGGTGGTAACCCTACTCCACACTACTGCTGTGTGACAAGTTAGACTACTCTCTCTATGTGTATATATCTATACTGTATCTAACCCTGTTTATATCACTAGGTGGTAACCCTACTCCACACTACTGCTGTGTGACAAGTTAGACTTCTCTCTCTATGTGTATATATCTATACTGTATCTAACCCTGTTTATATCACTAGGTGGTAACCCTACTCCACACTACTGCTGTGTGACAAGTTAGACTACTCTCTCTATGTGTATATATCTATACTGTATCTAACCCTGTTTATATCACTAGGTGGTAACCCTACTCCACACACTACTGCTGTGTGAAAAGTTAGACTTCTCTCTCTATGTGTATATATCTATACTGTATCTAACCCTGTTTATATCACTAGGTGGTAACCCTACTCCACACTACTGCTGTGTGACAAGTTAGACTACTCTCTCTATGTGTATATATCTATACTGTATCTAACCCTGTTTATATCACTAGGTGGTAACCTTACTCCACACACTACTGATGTGTGAAAAGTTAGACTTCTCTCTCTATGTGTATATATCTATACTGTATCTAACCCTGTTTATATCACTAGGTGGTAACCCTACTCCACACTACTGCTGTGTGACAAGTTAGACTTCTCTCTCTATGTGTATATATCTATACTGTATCTAACCCTGTCTATATCACTAGGTGGTAACCCTACTCCACACACTACTGCTGTGTGAAAAGTTAGACTTCTCCACGGCTCTGATCGTCTGTCCTCTCAACACGGTTCTCAACTGGCTCAATGAGTTTGAGAAGTGGCAGTACGGCTTCAAGGACGAGGAGAGTTTAGAGGTACACACACACACACACACACACACACACACACATATTCACACAGTTGAAGTCAGAAGTTTACATACACTTAGGTTGGAGTCATTAAAACTCGTTTTTCAACCACTCCACAAATGTCTTGTTAACAAACTATAGTTTTGGCAAGTCGGTTAGGACATCTACTTTGTGCATGACACAAGTCATTTCATCATCAATTGTTTACAGACAGATTATTCCACTTATAATTCACTGGATCACAATTTCAGTTGTCGTTTTCTGTAAAGAAATGCTCTAAATGGCACTGTGTTTATTTGGGAGAAATGTTGTCAGTAGTTTATAGAATAAAAACAAACATTTTAATTTGACCCAAACACATACCTATAAATAGTAAAACCACAGAAAGAGATCATTATGCAGTGGTCTCTAGTTTTTTCCAGAGCTGTGTGTGTGTTTACGCTGTGTGTCGGTGTTGCCGCTCTGTGTCTGTCACTAGGTGACGGAGCTGGCCACGGTGAAGCGTCCTCAGGAGAGAGCTTCTGCTCTGCAGCAGTGGCAGGAGGATGGAGGAATCATGATCATTGGCTATGAGATGTACCGTAACCTCACACAGGGTAGAAACATCAAGAGCAAGAAACTCAAAGAGACCTTCCAGAAGACCCTGGTTGACCCAGGTAGGTAGAGGACACACACACGGTTATTTCTTGTATCCAGTTTCTTCTCAACTCTCTCTGCTCTGTGTTGTCTCTCTCCCCAGGCCCAGACTTTGTGATCTGTGATGAGGGCCACATCTTGAAGAACGAGGCGTCGGCCATCTCTAAAGCCATGAACTCCATCAAGACCCGACGGAGAGTGGTGCTCACTGGCACACCGCTGCAGAACAACCTCATAGAGTGTATGTCCGTTACTTCCTGTTATATCCACACTGCTGCAGAACAACCTCATAGAGTGTATGTCCGTTACTTCCTGTTATATCCACACCGCTGCAGAACAACCTCATAGAGTGTATGTCCGTTACTTCCTGTTATATACAGTTAGCCAAAATCAAACAGAACTTCCCATAGGGCAGGAGTCCCTCTCCTCTTTCTGTAGAGTGAACCAGAACGGCCCGTGGGGCAGGAGTCCATCTCCTGTTTCTGTAGAGTGAACCAGAACGGCCCGTGGGGCAGGAGTCCATCTCCTGTTTCTGTAGAGTGAACCAGAACGGCCCGTGGGGCAGGAGTCCATCTCCTGTTTCTGTAGAGTGAACCAGAACGGCCCATAGGGCAGGAGTCCCTCTCCTGTTTCTGTAGAGTGAACCAGAAAGGCCCGTGGGGCAGGAGTCCATCTCCTGTTTCTGTAGAGTGAACCAGAACGGCCCGTGGGGCAGGAGTCCATCTCCTGTTTCTGTAGAGTGAACCAGAACGGCCCGTAGGGCAGGAGTCCATCTCCTGTTTCTGTAGAGTGAACCAGAACGGCCCGTGGGGCAGGAGTCCATCTCCTGTTTCTGTAGATTGAACCAGAACAGCCCGTAGGGCAGGTGTACATCTCCTGTTTCTGTAGAGTGAACCAGAACGGCCCATAGGGCAGGAGTCCATCTTCTGTTTCTATAGAGTGAACCAGAACGGCCCGTGGGGCAGGAGTCCATCTCCTGTTTATGTAGAGTGAACCAGAACGGCCCGTGGGGCAGGAGTCCATCTCCTGTTTCTGTAGAGTGAACCAGAACGGCCCGTGGGGCAGGAGTCCATCTCCTGTTTCTGTAGAGTGAACCAGAACGGCCCGTGGGGCAGGAGTCCATCTCCTGTTTCTGTAGAGTGAACCAGAACGGCCCATAGGGCAGGAGTCCCTCTCCTGTTTCTGTAGAGTGAACCAGAAAGGCCCGTGGGGCAGGAGTCCATCTCCTGTTTCTGTAGAGTGAACCAGAACGGCCCGTGGGGCAGGAGTCCATCTCCTGTTTCTGTAGAGTGAACCAGAACGGCCCGTAGGGCAGGAGTCCATCTCCTGTTTCTGTAGAGTGAACCAGAACGGCCCGTGGGGCAGGAGTCCATCTCCTGTTTCTGTAGATTGAACCAGAACAGCCCGTAGGGCAGGTGTACATCTCCTGTTTCTGTAGAGTGAACCAGAACGGCCCGTAGGGCAGGAGTCCATCTCCTGTTTCTGTAGAGTGAACCAGAATGGCCCGTAGGGCAGGAGTCCATCTCCTGTTTCTGTAGAGTGAACCAGAACGGCCCGTAGGGCAGGAGTCCATCTCCTGTTTCTGTAGAGTGAGCCAGAACGGCCCATAGGGCAGGAGTCCATCTCCTGTTTCTGTAGAGTGAGCCAGAACGGCCCATAGGGCAGGAGTCCATCTCCTGTTTCTGTAGAGTGAACCAGAACGGCCCATAGGGCAGGAGTCCATCTCCTGTTTCTGTAGAGTGAGCCAGAACGGCCCGTAGGGCAGGAGTCCATCTCCTGTTTCTGTAGAGTGAACCAGAACGGCCCGTGGGGCAGGAGTCCATCTCCTGTTTCTGTAGAGTGAACCAGAACGGCCCGTAGTGCAGGAGTCCATCTCCCGTTTCTGTAGAGTGAGCCAGAACGGCCCGTAGGGCAGGAGTCCATCTCCTGTTTCTGTAGAGTGAACCAGAACGGCCCGTGGGGCAGGAGTCCATCTCCTGTTTCTGTAGAGCGAACCAGAACGGCCCGTAGGGCAGGAGTCCATCTCCTGTTTCTGTAGAGTGAACCAGAAAGGTCCGTGGGGCAGGAGTCCATCTCCTGTTTCTGTAGAGTGAACCAGAAAGGCCCGTGGGGCAGGAGTCCATCTCCTGTTTCTGTAGAGTGAACCAGAACGGCCCGTAGGGCAGGAGTCCATCTCCTGTTTCTGTAGAGTGAGCCAGAACGGCCCATAGGGCAGGAGTCCATCTCCTGTTTCTGTAGAGTGAGCCAGAACGGCCCGTAGGGCAGGAGTCCATCTCCTGTTTCTGTAGAGTGAGCCAGAACGGCCCGTAGGGCAGGAGTCCATCTCCTGTTTCTGTAGAGTGAACCAGAACGGCCCGTGGGGCAGGAGTCCATCTCCTGTTTCTGGAGAGTGAACCAGAACGGCCCGTGGGGCAGGAGTCCATCTCCTGTTTCTGTAGAGTGAGCCAGAACGGCCCGTGGGGCAGGAGTCCATCTCCTGTTTCTGTAGAGTGAGCCAGAACGGCCCATGGGGCAGGAGTCCATCTCCTGTTTCTGTAGAGTGAGCCAGAACGGCCCATAGGGCAGGAGTCCATCTCCTGTTTCTGTAGAGTGAACCAGAACGGCCCATAGGGCAGGAGTCCATCTCCTGTTTCTGTAGAGTGAGCCAGAACGGCCCGTAGGGCAGGAGTCCATCTCCTGTTTCTGTAGAGTGAACCAGAACGGCCCGTGGGGCAGGAGTCCATCTCCTGTTTCTGTAGAGTGAACCAGAACGGCCCGTGGGGCAGGAGTCCATCTCCTGTTTCTGTAGAGTGAACCAGAACGGCCCGTGGGGCAGGAGTCCATCTCCTGTTTCTGTAGAGTGAACCAGAACGGCCCGTAGGGCAGGAGTCCATCTCCTGTTTCTGTAGAGTGAACCAGAACGGCCCGTAGGGCAGGAGTCCATCTCCTGTTTCTGTAGAGTGAACCAGAACGGCCCGTGGGGCAGGAGTCCATCTCCTGTTTCTGTAGTGAGACAGCTCGATGTTCAGGACGCTCCATGACATACTAGCGTCCTGTCTATATTCAGGGTTTTTAGTGGGTATCTTAAGTATTCATACCCGAGAATATTTTTCACATTTTGTTCCTTTTCAGAGAGGGATTCACAGAGGGTCTTCTATCTACACAATACTTCATAATTTCAAAGAGAGAAGCAAATTCTGCAAATGAAATTAGGCGAACTATTCGAATTTTAGCTACCAGGAAATGGCAGAGCGATTTCTGCATATTGCTTCTTTAAATCTTGACTGAGCTTGAATAATTTTGAAACTATTTAATGGGAAAATATTGCACAATACAGGTGTGCAAAGCTCTTATGAGACTCACCTCAGAAGACTGACAGCTGTTATCACTGCCAAAGGTGTTTCAAACATGTATTGACACACGGGGTGAATACTTACCTAATCAAGCTATATTCGTTTATTTCTCTTTTTTGATTTAATTTTTTACATTTCAGGATTTTGTTTAGATGGACGACAACAAAATGACAATGAAATCCTTTTTAAATCTTGCGTTATAACACAACAAAATGTGACGAAATCCGTGAGGGCTGAATATTTATGATACCACTGTGTATTTGAAAGTGTACCAATGTGTGTGTGCCCTGTCCAGACCACTGCATGGTGAACTTCATCAAGGAGAACCTGCTGGGGTCAGTGAAGGAGTTCAGGAACCGCTTCGTCAACCCCATCCAGAACGGGCAGGCAGCAGACTCCACAGACCAGGATGTACGGATCATGAAGAAGAGGGCTCACATCCTCTACGAGATGCTCAATGGATGTGTTCAGGTAACACTGTGGGTAACGGGCGGCTCACATCCTCTACGAGATGCTCAATGGATGTGTTCAGGTAACACTGTGGGTAACGGGCGGCTCACATCCTCTACGAGATGCTCAATGGATGTGTTCAGGTAACACTGTGGGTAACGGGTGGCCCACAGCCTCCCTTTTGTAGGCCCGCGGATCCATTTCCAAAAACTCAGTCAGGTTTTCAATTTACTGTTGCTAGGCAGAATAGAGGAATTCACAAGGTGACATTTCTAATTGCGGTTGAGCATCAGCAGTTTCTGTCTTATGTCAATCACTGTCAATCACTCAATTAGTCATGTCAGCTAGCAATGTTTTAGATTGGTAAATTAGTCAGCCGGTTGTCTAAACTTGTAGTAATATTTGCCGAATATAGACCGGGCACACAGGACATGTGCCCAGGGGGCCCTGCTGACCTCGAGGGGGGCCCCCATTCATTTTGTGAGTCACTCTCACTCAGATATCATATTATTAAGATTACAGGAAATTTGCTGTAAAACTGCCCATTTTTCCCCCCTGATGCCAAAAGGTGGAGAATTGCAGGAAATGTCCTTTAAAGTGATACCTTGGGATTTTGGAAATCAGTCCCTTAATCTACTTGCCCAGAGTCAGATGAACTTGTGGATACCACTTTACCACGTAAATCTCCGTTTTGGATGAGACAGACTTTATGACTTAATTGTCCTCCACTTTGTATACTGTTTTGACACTAGAATAAGTATTTCTGACTGATATCGACAACCTCAGGCTGTTTCCAATGACAGGCTGTTTCCAATGACAGGCTGTTTCCAATGACAGGCTGTTTCCAATGACAGACTGTTTCCAATGACAGGCTGTTTCAAATGACAGACTGTTTTTTTATTGTCTCTCTTTGACTGTGTCCCTCCCTTCTCAGAGAAGAGACTACCGTGTGTTTACTGGTCTCTGCTCTCTCTCCAGAGAAGAGACTACCGTGTGTTTACTGGTCTCTGCTCTCTCTCCAGAGAAGAGACTACTCTGCCCTGACCAAGTTCCTGCCTCCTAAACATGAGTACGTTGTGTCCGTCAGAGTCACGCCCATCCAGTGTACTCTATACCGACACTACCTGGAGCACTTAACAGGTACACACTAACCCCTATCCCATCTAGTGTACTCTATACCGACACTACCTGGAGCACTTAACAGGTACACACTAACCCCTATCCCATCTAGTGTACTCTATACCGACACTACCTGGAGCACTTAACAGGTACACACTAACCCCTATCCCATCTAGTGTACTCTATACCGACACTACCTGGAGCACTTAACAGGTACACATTAGGGCCTGGGGTAGCCCTGCTATTGGGGGTGGGGGCCCGGGGTAGCCCTGCTATTGGGGGTGGGGGCCCGGGGTAGCCCTGCTATTAGGGGGGGTGGGGGCCCGGGGTAGCCCTGCTATTAGGGGGGGTGGGGGCCCGGGGTAGCCCTGCTATTGGGGGTGGGGGCCCGGGGTAGCCCTGCTATTGGGGGCGGGGCCCCGGGGTAGCCCTGCTATTAGGGGGGGTGGGGGCCCGGGGTAGCACTGCTAATATGGGGGGTGGGGGCCCGGGGTAGCCCTGCTATTGGGGGTGGGGGCCCGGGGTAGCCCTGCTATTGGGGGTGGGGGCCCAGGGTAGCCCTGCTATTAGGGGGGGTGGGGGCCCGGGGTAGCCCTGCTATTGGGGGTGGGGACCCGGGGTAGCCCTGCTATTAGAGGGGGTGGGGGCCCGGGGTAGCCCTGCTATTAGGGGGGGTGGGGGCCCGGGGTAGCCCTGCTATCAGGGGGGTGGGGGCCCGGGGTAGCCCTGCTATCAGGGGGGTGGGGGCCCGGGGTAGCCCTGCTATTAGGGGGGGTGGGGGCCCGGGGTAGCCCTGCTATTAGGGGGGGTGGGGGCCCGGGGTAGCCCTGCTATCAGGGGGGTGGGGGCCTGGGGTAGCCCTGCTATAGGAGGGGGAGGCTGGACTACATAAATGGCTCTGAGCCTCTCATGCTAATGCTACTTTCTGTCCCTAAATTATATACAAAATAAATATTAATATTTATTCATAAAAACTAGCAACTGAACTGAATTTCAAGTAAAAATCTAAAAACCGAATAGAAAAGGAACAGAAAATCCCAAAACAACCGTGATTATAGCAATATATTTGTTCCGTCTCTCTGATTGTTCTGGTGTTATGAGTGTGAGGGAGTGGTACCTTATTCAGCTACATCTGTGGTGGGTATGAAATACATAATTCTCCCTCTCTCACGCACCTCTCTGTCTCGCTCTGTCTCTGTGGGCAGGTGCGGGGAACGTGGTGGAGGGGGGTCGGGGCCGAGCCGGGACCAAACTGTTCCAGGACTTCCAGATGCTCAGCAGAATCTGGACCCATCCCTGGTGCCTGCAGCTGGACTACATCAGCAAGGAAAACAAGGTACACACACTTTTCCTGTATTTCCCCTCGCCCGGCTGTCTGTCTCTCCCCTCGCCCGGCTGTCTGTCTGTCTCCCTCCTCGCCCGGCTGTCTGTCTGTCTCCCTCCTCGCCCGGCTGTCTGTCTGTCTCCCTCCTCGCCCGGCTCTCTGTCTGTCTCCCTCCTCGCCCGGCTGTCTGTCTGTCTCCCCCCTCGCCCGGCTGTCTGTCTGTCTCCCCCCTCGCCCGGCTGTCTGTCTGCCTCCCCCCCTCGCCTGGCTGTCTGTCTGTCTCTCCCCCCTCGCCCGGCTGTCTGTCTCCTCCCCCTCGCCCGGCTGTCTGTCTGTCTCTCCCCCCTCGCCCGGCTGTCTGTCTGTCTCTCCCCCCTCGCCCGGCTGTCTGTCTCTCCCCCCTCGCCCGGCTGTCTGTCTGTCTCTACCCCCTCGCCCGGCTGTCTGTCTGTGTCTCTCTCCCCTCGCCCGGCTGCCTGCCTGTCTATCCCCCCTCGCCCGGCTGCCTGCCTGTCTCTCTCTCTCCCCTCGCCCGGCTGCCTGTCTGTCTCTCTCTCTCCCCTCGCCCGGCTGCCTGTCTGTCTCTCTCTCTCCCCTCGCCCGGCTGCCTGTCTGTCTCTCTCTCCCCTCGCCCGGCTGCCTGTCTGTCTCTCTCTCCCCTCGCCCGGCTGCCTGTCTGTCTCTCTCTCCCCTCGCCCGGCTGCCTGTCTGTCTCTCTATCCCCTCGCCCGGCTGCCTGTCTGTCTCTCTCCCCCCTCGCCCTGCTGCCTGCCTGTCTCTTCCCCCTCGCCCGGCTGCCTGCCTGTCTCTCTCCCCCCTCGCCCGGCTGCCTGTCTGTCTCTCTCTCTCTCTCCCCTCGCCCGGCTGCCTGTCTGTCTCTCTCTCCCCTCGCCCGGCTGCCTGTCTGTCTCTCTCTCCCCTCGCCCGGCTGCCTGTCTGTCTCTCTCTCCCCTCGCCCGGCTGCCTGTCTGTCTCTCTCTCCCCTCGCCCGGCTGCCTGTCTGTCTCTCTCTCCCCTCGCCCGGCTGCCTGTCTGTCTCTCTCTCCCCTCGCCCGGCTGCCTGTCTGTCTCTCTCTCCCCTCGCCCGGCTGCCTGTCTGTCTCTCTCTCCCCTCGCCCGGCTGCCTGTCTGTCTCTCTATCCCCTCGCCCGGCTGCCTGTCTGTCTCTCTCTCCCCCCTCGCCCTGCTGCCTGCCTGTCTCTTCCCCCTCGCCCGGCTGCCTGCCTGTCTCTCTCCCCCCTCGCCCGGCTGCCTGTCTGTCTCTCTCTCTCTCCCCTAGCCCGGCTGCCTGTCTGTCTCTCTCTCCCCTCGCCCGGCTGCCTGTCTGTCTCTCTCTCCCCTCGCCCGGCTGCCTGTCTGTCTCTCTCTCCCCTCGCCCGGCTGCCTGTCTGTCTCTCTCTCCCCTCGCCCGGCTGCCTGTCTGTCTCTCTCTCCCCTCGCCCGGCTGCCTGTCTGTCTCTCTCTCCCCTCGCCCGGCTGCCTGTCTGTCTCTCTCTCCCCTCGCCCGGCTGCCTGTCTGTCTCTCTTTCCCCTCGCCCGGCTGCCTGTCTGTCTCTCTCTCCCCTCGCCCGGCTGCCTGTCTGTCTCTCTCTCTCCTCGCCCGGCTGTCTGTTTGAACATTTTGGGCCTGCTTGTAGCTTTGAGGTCTTTGTACTTGTCTTGGAAAATAATCTAAGAAGAAACTCTTTATTATCCCATGTTCCCGCTCTTAGTTGACTCTGTCTCAGGGGTCTGACATCAGGGCTTCTGACGGTGTCTCAGGGCTTCTGACGGTGTCTCAGGGCTTCTGACGGTGTCTCAGGGCTTCTGACGGTGTCTCAGGGGTTCTGACGGTGTCTCAGGGGTTCTGACTGTGTCTTGTGTTTTAGGGGTACTTTGACGAGGACAGCATGGACGAGTTCATCGCCTCGGAGACCGAGGAGTCTTCCATGAGCATGACCTCTGAAGACGAGAAACAGAAAAAGTAACCACATATTATTTACAGGGATGTGAACTCGTCACTTTTCTGCGTAATTCACCATCCTGTAATTCACCATCCTGTAATTCACCATCCTGTAATTCACCATCCTGTAATTCACCATCCTGTAATTCACCATCCTGTATTTCACCATCCTGTATTTCACCATCCTGTAATTCACCATCCTGTAGATCCACGAAAGAAAAAAAACATCCCAACACATCTACTATATCAGTGGTGTCAGATGTATTCCCAACACATCTACTATATCAGAGTGGTGTCAGATGTATTCCCAACACGTGTACTATATCAGAGTGGTGTCAGATGTATTCCCAACACATCTACTATATCAGAGTGATGTCAATGTATTCCCAACACATCTACTATATCAGAGAGATGTCAGATGTATTCCCAACACATCTACTATATCAGAGTGGTGTCAGATGTATTCCCAACACATCTACTATATCAGAGTGATGTCAGATGTATTCCCAACACATCTACTATATCAGAGTGGTGTCAGATGTATTCCCAACACATCTACTATATCAGAGTGGTGTCAGATGTATTCCCAACACATCTACTATATCAGAGTGGTGTCAGATATAATCCCAACACATCTACTATATCAGAGTGGTGTCAGATGTATTCCCAACACATCTACTATATAAGAGTGGTGTCAGATGTATTCCCAACACATCTACTATATCAGAGTGGTGTCAGATATAATCCCAACACATCTACTATATCAGAGTGATGTCAGATATATTCCCAACACATCTACTATATCAGAGTGGTGTCAGATGTATTCCCAACACATCTACTATATCAGAGTGGTGTCAGATGTATTCCCAACACGTGTACTATATCAGAGTGGTGTCAGATATAATCCCAACACATCTACTATATAAGAGTGGTGTCAGATGTATTCCCAACACATCTACTATATCAGAGTGGTGTCAGATATAATCCCAACACATCTACTATATCAGAGTGATGTCAGATATATTCCCAACACATCTACTATATCAGAGTGGTGTCAGATGTATTCCCAACACATCTACTATATCAGAGTGGTGTCAGATATAATCCCAACACATCTACTATATCAGAGTGGTGTCAGATGTATTCCCAACACATCTACTATATAAGAGTGGTGTCAGATGTATTCCCAACACATCTACTATATCAGAGTGGTGTCAGATATAATCCCAACACATCTACTATATCAGAGTGATGTCAGATATATTCCCAACACATCTACTATATCAGAGTGGTGTCAGATGTATTCCCAACACATCTACTATATCAGAGTGGTGTCAGATGTATTCCCAACACGTGTACTATATCAGAGTGGTGTCAGATATAATCCCAACACATCTACTATATCAGAGTGGTGTCAGATATAATCCCAACACATCTACTATATCAGAGTGGTGTCAGATATAATCCCAACACATCTACTATATCAGAGAGATGTCAGATGTATTCCCAACACATCTACTATATCAGAGTGATGTCAGATGTATTCCCAACACATCTACTATATCAGAGTGGTGTCAGATGTATTCCCAACACATCTACTATATCAGAGTGATGTCAGATGTATTCCCAACACGTGTACTATATCAGAGTGGTGTCAGATATAATCCCAACACGTGTACTATATCAGAGTGGTGTCAGATATAATCCCAACACATCTACTATATCAGTGATGTCAGATGTATTCCCAACACATCTACTATGTCAGAGTGATGTCAGATGTATTCCCAACACGTGTACTATATCAGAGTGGTGTCAGATATAATCCCAACACATCTACTATATCAGAGAGATGTCAGATATAATCCCAACACATCTACTATATCAGAGTGGTGTCAGATATAATCCCAACACATCTACTATATCAGAGTTATGTCAGATATAATCCCAACACATCTACTATATCAGAGAGATGTCAGATGTATTCCCAACACATCTACTATATCAGAGTGGTGTCAGATGTATTCCCAACACATCTACTATATCAGAGTGATGTCAGATATAATCCCAACACATCTACTATATCAGAGTGATGTCAGATGTATTCCCAACACATCTACTATATCAGAGTGATGTCAGATATAATCCCAACACATCTACTATATCAGAGTGATGTCAGATGTATTCCCAACACATCTACTATATCAGAGTGATGTCAGATGTATTCCCAACACATCTACTATATCAGAGTGGTGTCAGATGTATTCCCAACACATCTACTATATAAGAGTGGTGTCAGATGTATTCCTGTAATGTACAACCTGACTGTCTTATCATACTGTAATGTACAACCTGACTGTCTTATCATACTGTAGTATACAACCTTGTACTGCTGACTGTCTTATCATACTGTAATATACAACCTTGTACTGCTGACTGTCTTATCATACTGTAATGTACAACCTGACTGTCTTATCGTACTGTAATGTACAACCTGACTGTCTTATCATACTGTAATATACAACCTTGTACTGCTGACTGTCTTATCATACTGTAATGTACAACCTGACTGTCTTATCGTACTGTAGTATACAACCGGACTGTCTTATCATACTGTAATATACAACCTTGTACTGCTGACTGTCTTATCATACTGTAATGTACAACCTGACTGTCTTATCATACTGTAATGTACAGCCTGACTGTCTTATCGTACTGTAGTATACAACCGGACTGTCTTATCATACTGTAATATACAACCTGACTGTCTTATCGTACTGTAATGTACAACCTGACTGTCTTATCATACTGTAATGTACAGCCTGACTGTCTTATCGTACTGTAGTATACAACCGGACTGTCTTATCATACTGTAATATACAACCTGACTGTCTTATCGTACTGTAGTGTACAACCTGACTGTCTTATCATACTGTAATGTACAACCTGACTGTCTTATCATACTGTAGTATACAACCTTGCTCTGCTCTCCCCCCTGTAGGAAGAAGAAGCGAGGGAAGGCCAGGAAGAAGGACAGTGACTCAGACAGTGATGCTCTCGAGGTGATAAAGGAGTGGAACACCAGCTCCCGAGGGGGAGACCCTTCCAGCCGCAACCGGGCGGAGCCAGAGGAGGAAGGTATAGAAATACAATTATATAGAGCCTGTAGATGGTTACCTCACTAGAAATGTGATGTTATGGTGTCAGGAAGGGAGTGTTGAAGTAAGGTTTGCTCTGTTAGAACAAAGAGTATGAAATAATTATTATTCCACTTTGACAAAGTATTTTGTGTAGATTGTTGACAACAACAAAAAACAGACAATTAAATCCATTTTAATCCCACTTTGTAACACAATACAATGTGAATAAATCTAAGGGGTCTGAATACTTTTGAAAGGCACTGTACATAACATGAACCATCTGAGCTCACTGCTCCAGCTCTGACCTCTAACCCTCGCCCTCTGCTCTCCCCCAGTGCGGCCAGCTTCCAGCCCTGGCACCAGGAGTCCTGACTGGCACAAGGAGTTTGTTACGGAGGCCGACTCTGAGATCCTGGAGCATTCTGGGAAGATGGTGCTGCTGTTTGAGATCCTCCGTATGGCCGAGGAGGTGGAGGACAAAGTGTAAGGAGCCGAGCTCTGGAGACATGGAACACATTGTGCTGAATTGATCAATGCTAAGTGCTTGAATGAAATGCTTGAAAATTGCTCGGTGGGACTGTTTCCCTGTTTTAAATGTCCTGTTAACATGACAGTCCAGTGATGTTGACGCGTCTTCTGTCCCCTCATCAGTCTGGTGTTCAGTCAGTCTCTGATCTCTCTGGACCTGATTGAAGACTTCCTGGAGCTGTCTGGCCGAGCCAAAGAGGAGGAGAAACAGTCTCCCTACAAAGGTACTATACTGCCCTGACCTCTACCCCCTGACCTCTGACCTCTACCACCCTAACCTCTATTACCTCTCTCTCTGTATTGTGATGTTGCAGACTTGGTTCTGCCTCCTTCTCATTGAGTATTGAAGACTGACTTGGTACTGCAGGTTGCCATTAGCTACTAAATTATGCTTGTAACTTATTGTTTGATATCAATTCATTTCGTTATAGTGCAGGATCCTGTTTTCTGCTAACAGTAGTACCTGCAGCACTGTGGTCATCCTTACACTTAATGGCTTCAACGAGGGGCTTCACTCCTGGCCCAGAGTCTAGTGATGTGTTTTGAAACTAGGCCTGTTGAAGGATTGGTTTGGGAGAAGGCTTGCCTATTGACTACCTAAACTGAAGCTGACAGGAAAGGTCAAACTGTATGATGACTGTAGTCTCTGAAAACTGTTGTCTGATGACACTGTGTTTACCTGTGCAGGTGAGGGGAAGTGGTTCCGGAACATAGACTACTACCGCTTGGACGGCTCCACCAACGCCCTGAACCGGAAGAAGTGGGCAGAAGAGTTCAATGACACCAGCAACGTCCGGTAAACTACACCCGGCTCGCCACTAAATGGCACCCGGCTCGCCACTAAACGGCACCCGGCTCGCCACTAAACGGCACCCGGCTCGCCACCAAACGGCACCCGGCTCGCCACCAAACGGCACCCGGCTCGCCACCAAACGGCACCCGGCTCGCCACCAAACGGCACCCGGCTCGCCACCAAACGGCACCCGGCTCGCCACTAAACATCAAATCAAATGTATTTATAAAGCCCTTCTTACATCAGCTGATGTCACAAAGTGCTGTACAGAAACCCAGCCTAAAACCCCAAACAGCAAGCAATGCAGGTGTAGAAGCATGGTGGCTAGGAAAAAGGCCAAAACCTAGGGAGGAACCAGGCTATGTGGGGTGGCCAGTCCTCTTCTGGCTGTGCCGGGTGGAGATTATAACAGAACATGGCCAAGATGTTCAAATGTTCATAGGTGACCAGCAGGGTCAAATAATAATTATCACAGTAGTTGTCGAGGGTGCAGCAAGTCAGCAGCTCAGGAGTAAATGTCTGTTGGCTTTTCATAGCCGAGCATTCAGAGTATCTCTACCGCTCCTGCTGTCTCTAGAGAGTTGAAAACAGCAGGTCTGGGACAGGAAGCACATCCGGTGAACAGGTCAGGGTTCCATAGCCGCAGGCAGAACAGTTGAAACTGGAGCAGCAGCACGTCCAGGTGGACTGGGGACAGCAAGGAGTCATCATGCCAGGTAGTCCTGAGGCATGGTCCTAGGGCTCAGGTCCTCCGAGAGGGGAGGGACAGAGACAGGGAGAATACTTACCCTCCCACCTGGCCAACATCCAGATTGCAGAACACCAAATTCAAATACAGAAATACTCATTATAAAAATTCAGAAAACAAAACATATTTAACATAGGTTTAAAGATGAACTTCTTGTGACTCCAACCACGGTGTCAGATTTTAAAAAATGCTTTACGGCAAAAGCATACCTTGCGATTATTTGAGAACATAGCCCAGCAGACAAATCATTACAAACAGTAACCAGCCAAGTAGAAGAGTTACAGAACTCAGAAATAGAGAGAAAATGAATCCCTTTGATGATCTTCATATGGTTGCACTCAGAAGACATTAATTTACTCAATAACTGTTCCTTTTGTTCGATAGTTAGTCTCTTTCTAGCCAAAAACCTCAGTTTTGTTTGTGTTTTCTTCAGTAATCCACAGGCTCAAATGTAGTCAGACGAAAAAAATCCAAATTGTATCCGTAAAGTTCATTAAAAACATGTCAAACGATGTTTATATTCAATCATCAGGTTGTTTTTAGCCTAAATTATCTATAATATTTCAACCGGACAATAACGTCGTCAATATAAAGGGTAAACAAAGGCACTCTCTCGGTCGCGCGCATGACAAAGCTCTGACACGTAAGGGTCCACTCATTCAGACTGGTCTTACTCCCTCATTTATCAGAATACGAGCCTGAAACAATTTCTAAAGACTTGACATCTAGTGGAAGGCATAGGAACTGCAAATGTAGTCCTAAATCAATGGATACTGTAATGGCATTGAATAGAAAACTACAAAACCAAAAAATAAACTACTTCCTGAATGGATTTTTCTCAGGTTTTCGCCTGCCAAATCAGTTCTGTTATACTCAGACACTATTGTAACAGTTTTGGAAACTTTAGTGTTTTCTATCCAAATTTACCAGTTATATGCATGCATATTATATCATACAGTGCCTTGCGACCTTTTGCCACATTTCAGGTTTCAAACATAAAGATATAAAACTGTATTTTTTTGTGAAGAATCAACAAGTGGGACACAATCATGAAGTGGAACGACATTTATTGGATATTTCAAACTTTTTTAACAAATCAAAAACTGAAAAATTGGGCGTGCAAAATTATTCAGCCCCTTTACTTTCAGTGCAGCAAACTCTCTCCAGAAGTTCAGTGAGGATCTCTGAATGATCCAATGTTGACCTAAATGACTAATGATGATAAATACAATCCACCTGTGTGTAATCAAGTCTCCGTATAAATGCACCTGCACTGTGATAGTCTCAGAGGTCCCTTAAAAGCGCAGAGAGCATCATGAAGAACAAGGAACACACCAGGCAGGTCCGAGATACTGTTGTGAAGAAGTTTAAAGCCGGATTTGGATACAAAAAGATTTCCCAAGCTTTAAACATCCCAAGGAGCACTGTGCAAGCGATAATATTGAAATGGAAGGAGTATCAGACCACTGCAAATCTACCAAGACCTGGCCGTCCCTCTAAACTTTCAGCTCATACAAGGAGAAGACTGATCAGAGATGCAGCCAAGAGGCCCATGATCACTCTGGATGAACTGCAGAGATCTACAGCTGAGGTGGGAGACTCTGTCCATAGGACAACAATCAGTCGTATATTGCACAAATCTGGCCTTTATGGAAGAGTGGCAAGAAGAAAGACATTTCTTAAAGATATCCATAAAAAGTGTTGTTTAAAGTTTGCCACAAGCCACCTGGAGACACACCAAACATGTGGAAGAAGGTGCTCTGGTCAGATGAAACCAAAATTGAACTTTTTGGCAACAATGCAAAACGTTATGTTTGGCGTAAAAGCAACACAGCTGAACACACCATCCCCACTGTCAAACATGGTGGTGGCAGCATCATGGTTTGGGCCTGCTTTTCTTCAGCAGGGACAGGGAAGATGGTTAAAATTGATGGGAAGATGGATGGAGCCAAATACAGGACCATTCTGGAAGAAAACCTGATGGAGTCTGCAAAAGACCTGAGACTGGGACGGAGATTTGTCTTCCAACAAGACAATGATCCAAAACATAAAGCAAAATCTACAATGGAATGGTTCAAAAATAAACATATCCAGGTGTTAGAATGGCCAGGTCAAAGTCCAGACCTGAATCCAATCGAGAATCTGTGGAAAGAAGTGATAACTGCTGTTCACAAATGCTCTCCATCCAACCTCACTGAGCTCGAGCTGTTTTGCAAGGAGGAATGGGAAAAAATTTCAGTCTCTCGATGTGCAAAACTGATAGAGACATACCCCAAGTGACTTACAGCTGTAATCGTAGCAAAAGGTGGCGCTACAAAGTATTAACTTAAGGGGGCTGAATAATTTTGCACGCCCAATTTTTCAGTTTTTGATTTGTTAAAAAGTTTGAAATATCCAATAAATGTCGTTCCACTTCATGATTGTGTCCCACTTGTTGTTGATTCTTCACAAAAAAATACAGTTTTATATCTTTATGTTTGAAGCCTAAAATGTGGCAAAAGGTCGCAAAGTTCAAGGGGGCCAAATACTTTCGCAAGGCACTGTATCTTCTGGGCCCGAGTAGCAGGTCATTTAATTTGGGCATGCTTTTCATCCAAAATTCCGAATGCTGCCCCCTACCCTAGAGAGGTTAAATTCACACAGGACACCTGATAAGACAGGATAATTACATCAGATGTAACAGACTGACCCTAGCCCCCCGACACAGACTATTGCAGCATAGATTCGGGGGGTCAGGGGACACTGTGGCCCCGTCCAAAGATACCCCTGGAAAGTGCCAACCATGTTGGCTCCGAAAGCCTTTTGGAGTGGGTCTGTGGACTTTTCCATGTGAATATTAATATTCTAATTTTTGGTGATTTTATCTGCCATGTGAGGAGCAAACGCTCCCCCCCTAAATGTGAGGAGAAAACGCCTCCCCCCTAAATGGGGGTGACCAGAGACAATTTCTGAATTACCATCACATCTTTATAGGGACGTTAGAAGCTGAAGCTATGTTGTTGACCTCTGACTGTTTCATCCTAACATCACTGGTGCTGACGTGGATAACAGTATTTTACCTTTATTTAACTAGGCAAGTCAGTTAAGAACAAATTCTTATTTTCAATGACGGCCTAGGGACAGTGGGTTAACGGCCTGTTCAGGGGCAGAACGACAGATTTGTACCTTGTCAGCACAGGGATTTGAACTTGCAACCTTCGGTTACTAGTCCAACACTCTAACCACTAGGATACCCTGCCGCCCCAATATCTCTATACTCTCTACAAACGACACCCGGTACCCTGGTAGTACAAACATGTTTTTGATAGTCCTGTCCCTTCATAGTTGATATTGTAATGTAGGCATCTTCAATAAGAGGAAGTTGGTTCTATCATTGCTCCCTTCTTACTTTCTCCCCCATCTCTCCTCTCTACCTCTCCTCTCCCCCATCTCTCCTCTCTACCTCTCCTCTCCCCCATCTCTCCTCTCTACCTCTCCTCTCCCCCATCTCTCCTCTCTACCTCTCCTCTCCCCCATCTCTCCTCTCTACCTCTCCTCTCCCCCATCTCTCCTCTCTACCTCTCCTCTCTACCTCTCCTCTCCCCATCTCTCCTCTCTACCTCTCCTCTCCCCCATCTCTCCCTCTGTAGAGGTCGGTTGTTCCTGATCTCGACCAGGGCTGGTTCTCTGGGCATCAACCTGATAGGAGCTAACAGGGTCATCATCTTCGACGCGTCCTGGAACCCGTCGTACGACATCCAGAGTATCTTCAGGCTCTACCGCTTCGGACAGCTCAAGACCTGCTACGTCTACCGATTCCTGGCTCAGGTAACCAGCCAGTCAGCCAGTCAGTCAGCCAGCCAGTCAGCCAGCCAGTCAAGTCAGCCAGCCAGTCAAGTCAGCCAGCCAGCCAGTCAGCCAGCCAGCCAGTCAGCCAGTCAACCAGCCAGTCAGTCAGCCAGCCAGTCAGCCAGCCAGTCAGTCAGTCAGCCAGCCAGTCAGCCAGCCAGCCAGCCAACCAACCAGTCAGTTAGCCAGTCAACCAGCCAGTCAAGTCAACCAGCCAGTCAGCCAGCCAGTCAGTCAGTCAGTCAAGTCAGCCAGTCAACCAACCAGTCAACCAACCAGCCAGTCAGCCAGCCAGCCAACCAACCAGTCAGTTAGCCAGTCAACCAGCCAGTCAAGTCAGCCAGCCAGCCAGCCAATCAGCCAGTCAAGTCAGCCAGTCAACCAACCAGTCAGCCAACCAACCAGCCAACCAACCAGCCAGTCAGCCAGCCAGCCAACCAACCAGTCAGTTAGCCAGTCAACCAGCCAGTCAAGTCAACCAGCCAGCCAGCCAATCAGCCAGTCAAGTCAGCCAGTCAACCAACCAGTCAGCCAACCAACCAGCCAACCAACCAGTCAGTTAGCCAGTCAACCAGCCAGTTAAGTCAGCCAGCCAACCAGCCAGTCAGCCAACAAGCCAGCCAGCCAGTCAGTCGATCACATAATACTCAGCAGAGTTCAGACTAAAATCAGGACAACGAAGGTGTATTGTAGTGGCATATTTAGCAAAACAGAAGCTGACGTGTTTGAGTGATCTGAGGGGAATGTGTGTCTAATATGGTCATACATTGGACAGCAGGTTAGGAAGTGCAGCTCAGTTTCCACCTCATTTTGTGGACAGTGAGCACATAGCCTGTCTTCTCTTGAGAGCCATGTCTGCCTAGGGCGGCCTTTCTCAATAGCAAGGCTATGCTCACTGAGTCGAAGCTTTCCTTAAGTTTGGGTCAGTCACCGTGGTCAGGTATTCTGCCACTGTATTCTCTGTGTAGGGCCAAATAGCATTCTAGTTTGCTCAGTTTTTTTGTAATACTTTCCAATGTGTCAAGTAATTATCTTTTTGTTTTCTCATGATTTGGTTGGGTCTAGTCGAAAGTTTACATACACTTAGTTTACTTACACTTGGTGTCATTAACTCGTTTTTCAACCACTCCACAAATATCTTGTTAACAAACTATATCGTTTTGGCAAGTCGGTTAGGACATCTACTTTGTGCATGACACAAGTCATGTTTACAGACATATTATTTCACTTATAATTCACTATCACAATTCCAGTGGGTCAGAAGTTTACATACACTAAGTTGACTGTGCCTTTAAACAGCTCGGAAAATTCCAGAAAATGAATTCATGGCTTTAAAAACTTCTGATAAGCTAATTGACATAATCTGAGTCAATTGGAGGTGTACCTGTGGATGTATTGCAAGGCCTACCTTCAAACTCAGTGCCTCTTTGTTTGACATCATGTGAAAATCAAAAGAAATCAGCCAAGCCAATTGTGGACCTCCAAGTCTGGTTCATCCTCGGGAGCAATTTCCAAACGCACCACGTGTACTATTGTTTGTACAGATGAACAAGTATAAACACCATGGAACCACTCAGCCGGCATACAGCTCAGGAAGGAGACGGATTCTGTCTCCTAGAGATGAACGTACTTTGGTGTTAAAAGTGCAAATCAATCCCAGAACAACAGCGAAGGACCTTGTGAAGATGCTGGAGGAAACGGGTACATAAGTATCTATATCCACAGTAAAACCAGTCCTATATCGACATAACCTGAAAGGCCGCTCAGCAAGGAAGAAGCCACTGCTCCAAAACCGCCATAAAAAAGCCAGACTATGGTTTGCAACTGCACATGGGAACAAAGATCATACTTTTAGGAGAAATGTCCTCTGGTCTGATGAAACAAAAATAGAACTGTTTGGCCATAATGACCATTGTTATGTTTGGAGGGAAAAAGGAGAGGCTTGCAAGCCGAAGAACACCATCCCAACTGTGAAGCATGGGGGTGGCAGCATCATGTTGTGGGGGTGCTTTGCTGCAGGAGGGACTGGTGCACTTCACAAAATAGATGGCATCATGAGGATTGAAAATTATGTGGATATATTGAAGCAACATCTGAAGACATCAGTCAGGAAGTTAAAGCTTGGTCGCAAAATGGTCTTCCAAATGAACAATGACCCCAAGCATACTTCCAAAGTTGTGGCAAAATGGCTTAAAGACAACAAAGTCAAGGTATTGGAGTGGCCATCACAAAGTCCTGACCTCAATCCTATAGAAAATGTGTGGGCATAACTGAAAAAGCGTGTGATAGCAAGGAGGCCTACAAACCTGACTCCGTTACACCAGCTCTGTCAGGAGGAATGGGCCAAAAAACGTATTGTGGGAAGCTTGTGGAAGGCTACGAAAAGTTTGACCCAAGTTAAACAAAGACATGAAGACTTTGCCTCTGTTTTGATGTTTTTCTCAGATAGGGTGTACAGGGTGAATACGTACGTAATTTGGTAAAAAGCCTTTTTGACATGCGCTCAGTACATTGAAATTTACGAGTCTGCTGTTAACCTCTCTGGGATATGTGGGACGGTAGCGTCCCACCCTGCCAACAGCCAGGTGCAGGGCGCCAAATTCAAAACAACAAAAATCTCATAATTAAAATTCCACCAAGCCACAGAAAAAGACTGCCATTTTTCCAGCCAATGAGAAGAGTCACAAAAAGCACAAATAGAGAAAATGAATCACTAACCATTGATGATCTTCATCAGATGACACTCGTAAGACTTCATGTTACACAATACATGTATGTTTTGTTTTATAAAGTTCATATTTATATACAAAAATCAGAGTTTACATTGACGCATTACGTTCAGTAGTTCTAAAACACGCGGTGATATTGCAGAGAGCCACATCAATTTACAGAAATACTCATAATAAACATTGATAAAGACACGACTATTATACATGGAACTTTAGATACACTTCTCCTTAATGCAACTGCTGTCAGATTTTTTTAGATGGAAAAAGCACACCATGCAATAATCTGAGTATGGCGCTCGGAGACCAAACCAGCCAAAGAGATATCCGCCATGTTGCGCAGTCAACATTAGTCAGAAATAGCATTATAAATATTCACTTACCTTCAGAATGCACTCCCAGGAATCCACAATAAATGTTTGATAAAGTTCATCATTCATGTCCAAATACCTCCTTTTTGTTAGGGTGTTTGGTAAACAAATCCAAACGCACATGCAAGTCCAGCCGAAAGGTCGGACGAAAAGTCAAAAAAGTTATATTACAGTTCGTAGAAGCATGTCAAACGAAGTATGGAATCAATCTTTAGGATGTTTTTATCATAAATCTTCAATAATGTTCCAACCGGAGAATTCCTTTGTCTTCAGAAAAGCAATGGAACGCAAACTAACTCTCATGTGACCACGTGTCACGAGCTCGTGGCACTCTGCCAGATACCTGGCTCAATCCCCTCTCATTCAGTCACACATCACAGTAGAAGCATCAAACACGGTTCTAAAGACGGTTGACATCTAGTGGAAGCCTTAGGAAGTGCAGTATGACCCCACAGACACTGTATATTGGAATGGCAAAGAGTTGAAAAACTACAAACCTCAGATTTCCCACTTCCTGGTTGGATTTTTGTCAGGTTTTCGCCTGCCATATGAGTTCTGTAATAGTCATTATTCAAACATTTTTAGAAACTTCAGTGTTTTCTATCCAAATATACTAATTTTCATATTCTAGCTTTTATGAGTAGCAGGCAGTTTACTCACCTTATTCATCCAAGCGTTTTCCCAGAAGTCGTTCGAGTCTTTGGATTCCTCAATAACATTGAGCTGATATCTGACGTGCTGTTCCCTCTTTTTCTGTAGTGTTTTAGTGAAGGTTTTCTGAGAAAACCCAGGTTTTCTGAGGCTCTGTTTTTGGCTGGATAGATTTCTCTATTTCTTTCTTAGGTTTTTGCATTCTTCATCAACCCATTTGGTAATTGTTAATTTTCTTCGCTTTTTTGGTTGACATTTTTAAATTTGAAAGGGTTAGAGGTCAAATATACTGTTTTAGGTTAGGTTAGGTTATTGCCAAGTTTACACCTTCACTATTACAGTGGAACGTTTTGTCCAGGAAGTTAAAAGGGATTGAATGTGTTGTTGCCTAATTGTTTTTTTATAGGTTTCCAATAATAATAGTTTTAGTATAATAGTTTTTGGGTAGTTTTCCGCACTACTTTCCTTCCATCTATAGTATTTCTTAATATTATTCAGTTCCTTTGGCGTTGATGCCTCATGATTCAGTATTGCTCTGTTCAAGTAGACTGTGATTTTGCTGTGATCTGATAGGCAATGGGCTCACTGTGAACTCTGAGAGACTGAGAGACTGGGTTGAGGCCTGTGATAAAGTAGTCTACAGTACTACAGCCAAGAGATGAGCTATAGGTGTGCCTACCATAGGAGTCCCCTCGAAGCCTACCATTGACTATGTACATACCCAGCGTGCAACAGAGCTGCAGGAGTTGTGACCCATTTTTGTTGGTTATGTTGTCGTAGTTGTGTCTAGGGGGGCATATGGGGGAGGGAATGCTGTCACCTCCAGGTAGGTGTTTGTCCCCCTGAGTGCTGAGGGTGTCAGGTTCTTGTCCAGTTCTGGCATTTAGGTCGCCACAGACTAGTACATGTCCCTGTGCCTGGAAATGATTGATTTCCCCCTCCAGGATGGAAAGCTGTCTTCATTAAAGTGTGGGGATTCTAGTGGGGGGATATAGGTAGCACACAGGAGGACATTTTTCTCTGTTAGGATAATTTCCTTTTGAATTTCTAGCCAAATGTAAAATGTTCCTGTTTAGATTAATTTAATAGAGTGTTAGGTCTGTTCTATACCAAATTAGCGTGTGGTGTGGTGAATGGGACTACCAGCTCTCTGTAACCTAGAGGGCAACCAGTGGGTCCATCTCCTCTATACCACCCACCTGGTAGTGTGGTGGATGGGACTACCACCTCTCTGTAACCTAGAGGGCAACCAGTGGGTCCATCTCCTCTATACCACCCACCTGGTAGTGTGGTGGATGGGACTACCAGCTCTCTGTAACCTAGAGGACAACCAGTGGGTCCATCTCCTCTATACCACCCACCTGGTAGTGTGGTGGATGGGACTACCAGCTCTCTGTAACCTAGAGGGCAACCAGTGGGTCCATCTCCTCTATACCACCCACCTGGTAGTGTGGTGGATGGGACTACCAGCTCTCTTTAACCTAGAGGGCAACCAGTGGGTCCATCTCTGTACCATGTTTCTTGTAGGATGACAACGTCTGGATTTCTGATTAATTTGGTGAAGTCCAGATTCCTGCTCTTCAGGCCAAAGGCAGATGACCTCAGGCCTTGGATATTCCAGGATGAGATAGTGAAGGCTTTTTGTTCCATAAAGTGTCCAATGTTGTTAGTCGTGTGGTTTGGCCTCAGGCCAGTAAGTGTGAGCAGAGCCTGCTGAGCATCTGGTACTTGCCATTGGCTTGTGCTAGTGTAAGAGTGGGGGTTGGGCCCGTTTGCCTGCTCACGGCCTGGGCGGATGTGTGAATTTCATGTTGAGACCCTCTTTGCGGGGGTGGGGGACATGGGGTGGGCAGTAATGGCATAGGTCTGATCTGAGGGGTCCTATATGTGGGCATGGTTAGTTGGGGTGGGGTCGTGGGTCCTGCTACCTGTAGAGGTGGACCTGGTTGTTAAGTTCAAGTCCAGGGTGGAGTGGTGGACCAGGAAAATGTTTGGTTTTGAGGCACAGGAAACACTTTCGTTTACCCAGTATTCTTTTCAAATTTATTTAACTAGGCAAGTCAGTTAAGAACAAATTCTTATTTACAATGACTGCCTAGGAACGGTGGGTTAATTGCCTGTTCAGGGGAAGAACCTGTCCTCCTGTCCTCTTCTCAGGGTACTATAGATGTAAACCTGTCTTCTTCCCCTCTCAGGGTACTATGGATGTAAACCTGTCCTCTTCCCCTCTCAGGGTACTATAGATGTAAACCTGTCCTCTGACCTGTCCTCTTCCCCTCTCAGGGTACTATAGATGTAAACCTGTCCTCTTCCCCTCTCAGGGTACTATGGATGTAAACCTGTCCTCTTCCCCTCTCAGGGTACTATGGATGTAAACCTGTCCTCTTCCCCTCTCAGGGTACTATGGATGTAAACCTGTCCTCTTCCCCTCTCAGGGTACTATAGATGTAAACCTGTCCTCTGACCTGTCCTCTTCCCCTCTCAGGGTACTATAGATGTAAACCTGTCCTCTTCCCCTCTTAGGGTACTATGGTTGTAAACCTGTCCTCTTCCTCTCTCAGGGTACTATAGATGTAAACCTGTCCTCTGACCTGTCCTCTTCCCCTCTCAGGGTACTATAGATGTAAACCTGTCCTCTTCCCAGCTCAGGGTACTATGGATGTAAACCTGTCCTCTGACCTGTCCTATTCTCCTCTCAGGGTACTATGGAAGAGAAGATCTATGACCGCCAGGTGGCTAAACAGTCTCTGTCCTTCCGAGTGGTGGATCAACAGCAGATAGAGAGACATTTCACCATGAATGAGCTGACGGAGCTCTACGCCTTTGAACCTGACCTTCTGGATGATCCCACTGGCAAGAAGAGCAAGAGGACCACGCCTATGCTGCCAAAGGTACCGGGGCTGGATGGGATGGCTGGGGGGGGGGGTTTATAATCTCTCTAGGACAGGCGTCGGTAACATAGATCTATGTAACTTCTGTCCCAGGACTATGGGATGTGACTAATAACGAGGAACAATTATGTCACTGGTTGTTTGGAGAAATCACGGTTTTGTGTGTGTGTGCACGTTCTCATAAATCTGTGTAGTGGAGGGAACTTGCGGCCCATCTGGCCCCCTGCTCACCGAGCCCCTGCAGAGGAACAGGTCCAACCCTCGTTACTGTGTTTAAACCCTCTCATTATAGACACACCGCAATATTCTTCACTGGAACAACGATGAACCAAATAACCTTTAAATGCCAAGATGCTCTCTGTTAACCTGCTCCCTCTGTGCATATGTACCCTGGAATGTGTGTGTGTGTATAACAGGTTAGTGTGCAGCCAGCTGCCTTTGATCTTTAGAGATGTCATAAACCCTGTTGTTTATCCCTCCCTCGGTCTGTCCGGCCTGCGTCCACCCTCCAGCTCTCTCTGTCTCGTTCCATTGTTTCCTCTCTTCATGGGTGCAGGTGCTGTGTGACAGGCTGGTTTGGCCCCCGAGGCCCCCACCATGCCGTTTAATGATCTCAGCACAGCCTTTAGAGAGGCTGTCTAACAGCACAACACAGCTGCTCCGACAATCTGTTTACTGCCTTTTACCAAATACATGGATGAATCAGTTGGAGAGAAGAGAGATGGATGAATCAGTTGGAGAGAAGAGATGGATGAATCCGTTGGAGAGAAGAGAGATGGATGAATCAGTTGGAGAGAAGAGAGATGGATGAATCCGTTGGAGAGAAGAGAGATGGATGAATCCGTTGGAGAGAAGAGAGATGGATGAATCAGTTGGAGAGAAGAGAGATGGATGAATCCGTTGGAGAGAAGAGAGATGGATGAATCCGTTGGAGAGAAGAGAGATGGATGAATCCGTTGGAGAGAAGAGAGATGGATGAATCCGTTGGAGAGAAGAGAGATGGATGAATCCGTTGGAGAGAAGAGAGATGGATGAATCAGTTGGAGAGAAGAGAGATGGATGAATCAGTTGGAGAGAAGAGAGATGGATGAATCAGTTGGAGAGAAGAGAGATGGATGAATCAGTTGGAGAGAAGAGAGATGGATGAATCAGTTGGAGAGAAGAGAGATGGATGAATCAGTTGGAGAGAAGAGAGATGGATGAATCAGTTGGAGAGAAGAGAGATGGATGAATCCGTTGGAGAGAAGAGAGATGGATGAATCAGTTGGAAGAAGAGGTGGATGAATCAGTTGGAAGAAGAGGTGGATGAATCAGTTGGAAGAAGAGGTGGATGAATCAGTTGGAAGAAGAGGTGGATGAATCAGTTGGAAGAAGAGGTGGATGAATCAGTTGGAAGAAGAGGTGGATGAATCAGTTGGAAGAAGAGGTGGATGAATCAGTTGGAAGAAGAGGTGGATGAATCAGTTGGAAGAAGAGGTGGATAAATCAGTTGGAAGAAGAGGTGGATGAATCAGTTGGAAGAAGAGGTGGATGAATCAGTTGGAAGAAGAGGTGGATGAATCAGTTGGAAGAAGAGGTGGATGAATCAGTTGGAAGAAGAGGTGGATGAATCAGTTGGAAGAAGTGGTGGATGAATCAGTTGGAAGAAGAGGTGGATGAATCAGTTGGAAGGAGAGGGTAGGTGAATCAGTTGGAAGGAGAGGGTAGGTGAATCAGTTGGAAGGAGAGGGTAGGTGAATCAGTTGGAAGGAGAGGGTAGGTGAATCAGTTGGAAGAAGAGGTGGATGAATCAGTTGGAAGAAGAGGTGGATGAATCGGTTGGAAGAAGAGGTGGATGAATCAGTTGGAAGGAGAGGGTAGGTGAATCAGTTGGAAGGAGAGGGTAGGTGAATCAGTTGGAAGGAGAGGGTAGGTGAATCAGTTGGAAGGAGAGCGATCCTTCAGTCCACAGCGATCCTTTAAGTATCTCTGTGGTTTTGTCAGTATCTTTGATCCTGGATTACAACTGAGCTACCTCTCACCCTCTCTTCTCCTCACCCGAGTAGTTTTTCTTCTCTCTCTCCATCAGTCTACCTGATGGTGTGTCATTAGTCCATCCCTCTCTTTAAGACACTTCCTGTGTGCATCCCAACTCCAAATGGCTCCCTATGCCCTAAAGAGTGCCCTAAAGGGTTAAAGTAGTGCATTAAATAGGGAGCCATTTGGGACACAGCCTTCCTGTCTTCCTGCTCTAGAATAGTGAACACTAATTGCAGACCAAGGAAGTAGCTTGTTTCCTCCTAATGACAGAGAAGGGAGCAACCAGGGGCCCCACTAACCCCAGACACTGGAGAAGTCCACACACACACACACACACACACAGATACATAAGGGGCCCTGCAGGTGTGTTCCCAGCTCTCAGCAGGTGATATAATAGTATTTAGCTGCTGTATAGGACTGACAGGCTCCCAGTAGTCTACTGTCTGTAGTGGTGAAATGGCTCCCAGTAGTCTACTGTCTGTAGTGGTGAAATGGCTCCCAGTAGTCTACTGTCTGTAGTGGTGAAATGGCTCCCAGTAGTCTACTGTCTGTAGTGGTGAAATGGCTCCCAGTAGTCTACTGTCTGTAGTGGTGAAATGGCTCCCAGTAGTCTACTGTTTCAGATGTTTCTGCCGAACTCTCCGTAAGCCTGTAGTATTCAGTCGGCTTCCACAGGTCCACGTCCTCAGCTGTGGGGCTTCCACAGGTCCACGTCCTCAGCTGTGGGGCTTCCACAGGTCCACGTCCTCAGCTGTGGGGCTTCCACAAGTCCACTTACTCAGCTGTGGGGCTTCCACAAGTCCACTTACTCAGCTGTGGGGCTTCCACAGATCCACGTCCTCAGCTGTGGGGCTTCCACAAGTCCACGTCCTCAGCTGTGGGGCTTCCACAGGTCCACGTCCTCAGCTGTGGGGCTTCCACAGGTCCACGTCCTCAGCTGTGGGGCTTCCACAAGTCCACGTACTCAGCTGTGGGGCTTCCACAGGTCCACATACTCAGCTGTGGGGCTTCCACAGGTCCACGTCCTCAGCTGTGGGGCTTCCACAGGTCCACGTCCTCAGCTGTGGGGCTTCCACAGGTCCACGTCCTCAGCTGTGGGGCTTCCACAGGTCCACGTCCTCAGCTGTGGGGCTTCCACAGGGTCCACGTCCTCAGCTGTGGGGCTTCCACAGATCCACGTCCTCAGCTCAGGGCTTCCACAGATCCACGTCCTCAGCTGTGGGGCTTCCACAGATCCACGTCCTCAGCTCAGGGCTTCCACAGGTCCACATACTCAGTAGTGATGAATAAATATACTATATACATCATAACTGTAGTAGTGATGAATAAATATACTATATACATCATAACTATTCAGTGGAAACTATTGGCCAGGGTTCCACTTTGCCATGATGTGTGGTTGAGGTCCCTGGTGATCTTCTAGGCCTTCCTGCAAGACCTGGTGGTGTAGATGTCCTGGACGGCAGGCAATGTGCACTCAATGGTGCGTTCAGCTGCACGTATCACCCTCTGAAGAGCCCCACGGTCCGCGCAGGATGCTCTCGATGGTGCTCCTGTAGAACACTGGGATGCAGCCCGACAGGATGCTCTCGATGGTGCTCCTGTAGAACACTGTGATGCAGCCCGACAGGATGCTCTCGATGGTGCTCCTGTAGAACACTGTGATGCAACCTGACAGGATGCTCTCGATGGTGCTCCTGTAGAACACTGTGATTCAGCCCGACAGGATGCTCTCGATGGTGCTCCTGTAGAACACTGTGATGCAACCCGACAGGATGCTCTCGATGGTGCTCCTGTAGAACACTGTGATTCAGCCCGACAGGATGCTCTCGATGGTGCTCCTGTAGAACACTGAGGGCCCATCGTGGACAGGCCAAATTTCTTCAGCACCCTGAGGTTGAATAGTTGCTGTCATGCCTTCACTTCGGTGTCGGTGTGGTTACACTATTTCAGCTTTTCCGAGATGTGTACGCTGAGGAATGTGAAGTTGACCATCTCCACGGAGGAATGGCGCCTGGTTCCTCCTGAAGTCCACAATCTGCTCCTTTGTTTAGCTAACGTTCAGGGAGAGGTGGTTTACCCAGCACCACGCCTTCAGAGTACCTACCTCCTCTCTGTAGGCCATCTTGTCACCCCCTCCCTCCCTCTCTCCTCCCGTTTCTCTCTCCTCCCCCTGTCCCTCAATCCCCCCCCTGTCTCTCTCTCCTCTCCTCCTGTTTCTCTCTCCCCCCGTTTCTCTCTCCTCCCCCTGTCCCTCAATCTCCCCCCCGTCTCTCTCTCCTCTCCACCCGTTTCTCTCTCCTCTCCTCCCGTTTCTCTCTCCTCTCCTCCTGTTTCTCTCTCCTCCCGTTTCTCTCTCCTCCCGTTTCTCTCTCCTCCTGTCTCTCTCTCCTCCCTCCTCCAGCTGCCTGGTGTTCCACTCTGTAGTAGAACACTCAAACCAGCTGTTGGACTTTGTCATCTCTGATCAGATTAACAGAATGTATTTTTTTTCCACTTTTAGGGTTTTGATTAGTTAAAAAAGAACTGGTGCTGTCGGTTTGTGGTTTCATGGTGTGTGTCCT
The DNA here is from genome assembly GCF_057628025.1 of Oncorhynchus mykiss. NCBI lineage: Eukaryota > Metazoa > Chordata > Actinopteri > Salmoniformes > Salmonidae > Oncorhynchus > Oncorhynchus mykiss. The sequence continues at coordinate 42,051,762 of NC_143035.1, forward strand.
AGCTGACTGCTCCATCTCTCCTGTAGGACCACAGCAATAAGGGACAGATTGTGGGCTATCATGAACTTGACTCCCTGACCTTAACCTAACCTTAACCTGACCTAAACCTGACCTTAACCTAACCGTGCTGTAACTTCTCTCCTGTAGGACCCCTTCCTAGCTGAGCTGCTCCACAGCAATAAGGAGCAGATTGTGGGCTATCATGAACATGACTCCCTGCTGGATCACAAGGAAGAGGAGGCTCTCAGCGAGGAGGACCGCAAAGCAGCCTGGGCCGAGTACGAGGCGGAGAAGAAGGTACAGTCAGTCAGACAGACTCTGAAAAGCTTCTACCCCCAAGCCATGAAACTGCTAAACAGTTAGTCCGGGTAGAGATTTGGTTAACTATGTAACTGTCTGCATTGACCCTTTAAGCTTGGCCCTTCGGCGCGGCTGGATTTTAGAGACTGCCATCTTGGCCGTGTAGAGCCAATTTTAGAGAATGCCATCTTGGCCGTGTAGAGCCCATTTTAGAGGCCCCCATCTTGGCCGTATAGAGTCCATTTTAGAGGCTGCCATATTGGCCATGTAGAGCCCATTTTAGAGGCTGCCATCTTGGTCGTGTAGAGCCCCCCAACTTGGCCGTGTAGAACCCATTTTAGAGGCCCCCATCTTGGCTGTGTAGAGCCCCCCAACTTGGCCGTGTAGAGCCCATTTTAGAGGCCCCCACCTTAGCCGTGTGGAGCCCATTTTAGAGCCTGCCATCTTGGCCGTGTAGAGGCCATTTTAGAGGCCGCCATCTTGGCCGTGTAGAGGCCATTTTAGAGGCCGCCATCTTGGCCGTGTAGAGGCCATTTTAGAGGCCGCCATCTTGGCCGTGTAGAGGCCATTTTAGAGGCCGCCATCTTGGCCGTGTAGAGGCCATTTTAGAGGCCCCCACCGTGGCCGTGTAGAGCCCATTTTAGAGGCTGCCATCTTGAATTGTTTAACATTTAAGGCAATTTCCTGCAATTCTACAAATGGAGCTGAGAGAATGTTGCCCTTTTAAAGCGAATTTATTTTGCTCAAACACAAAATCAATACTGCTAAATTATTTGTTTTTGGAATTTAAATTCTCCCTGACAGTCTAGCTTTTATTTTGGTGATTGTTAGTTCTCAAACATGATCTCATTGTATATACAGTTGAAGTCAGAAGTTTACATACACCTCAGCCAAATACATTAAACTCAGTTTTTCACAATTCCTGACATTTAATCCTAGTAAAAACTCCCTGTCTTAGGTCAGTTAGGATCACCACTTTATTTTAAGAATGTGAAATGTCAGAATAATAGTAGAGAGAATGATTTATTTCAGCTTTTATTTCTTTCATCACATTCCCAGTGGGTCAGAAGTTAACATACACTCAATTAGTATTTGGTAGCATTGCCTTTAACTTGTTTAACTTGGGTCAAACGTTTCGGGTAGCCTTCCACAAGCTTCCCACAATAAGTCGGGTGAATTTTGGCCCATTTCTCCTGACAGAGCTGGTGTAACTGAGTCAGGTTTGTAGGCCTCCTTGCTCGCACACGCTTTTTCAGTTCTGCCAACAAACTTTATATCGGATTGAGGTCAGGGTTTGTGATGGCCACTCCAATACCTCGACTTTGTTGTCCTTAAGCCATTTTGCCACAACTTTGGAAGTATACTTGGGGTCATTGTCCATTTGGAAGACCCATTTGCGACCAAGTTTTAACTTCCTGACTGATGTCTTGAGATGTTGGTTCAATATATCCACATAATGTTCCTACCTCATGATGCCATCTATTTTGTGAAGTGCACCAGTCCCTCCTGCAGCAAAGCACCCCCACAACATGATGCTGCCACCCCTGTGCTTCACAGTTGGGATGGTGTTCTTCGGCTTGCAAGCCTCCCCCTTTTTCCTCCAAAAATAATGATGGTCATTATGGCCAAACAGTTCTATTTTTGTTTCATCAGACCAGAGGACATTTCTCTAAAAAGTACGATCTTTGTCCCCCATGTGCAGTTGCAAACCGTAGTCTGGCTTTTTAATGGCGGGTTTGGAGCAGTAGCTTCATCTTTGCTGAGCGGCCTTTCAGGTTATGTCGATACAGGACCAATTGTGCAAGTTCTCCCACTTAAAAAGATGAGAGAGGCCTGTAATTTTCATCATAGGTACACTTCAACTATGACAGACAAAACGAGAAAAAACATCCAGAAAATCACATTGTAGGATTTTTAATGAATTTATTTGTCTCTATAACCCTCTCTGTCTCTATAACCCTCTCTGTCTCTATAACCCTCTCTGTCTTTATAACCCTCTCTGTCCCAGGGTCTGTCTCTGTCCCAGGGTCTGTTTCTGTGTGTCTCTATAACCCTCTGTCTCTGTCCCAGGGTCTGTCTCTGTGTGTCTATAACCCTCTCTGTCCCAGGGTCTGTCTCTGTCTGTCTCTATAACCCTCTCTGTCTCTGTCCCAGGGTCTGTCTCTGTAACCCTCTCTGTCTCTGTCCCAGGGTCTGTCTCTGTCTGTCTCTGTAACCCTCTCTGTCTCTGTCCCAGGGTCTGTCTCTGCGTGTGAACCATGGAGCGTACGGAGGACAGATGGACATGGGAGGAGCTAACAGCTACTTCCCCTTCAACGTTGCCGCACTGGCCTCTATGTCCAACCCTCAGCTGGAGGTACCGGTCACACACACTGCCTGTCACACACACACACGCGCACACACACATACTGCCCTGTCACAGACGCACTCGCCCAGCCCCGTGTCCTGCATTTCAGACCCTGCTGCGAATTGACCAAATTATATGTTACTCACACACACCGGTTGGTGGCCCTCCCATGACCCAGTACGTTAAGTTGGGGTTCTAGATTTAACCCAGTACTCTAAATTTGGGTTCTAGATTTATTTTTTAACTTTTGCATCTTTTTTCTACGATTGTAGGAGTTGATCAACCAGGGCCGTCAGAAGGTGATGGAGGCCACCAACGCTCTCAAGTTCCTCCCCAGAGAATCTCTAGAGGACACCATCGGGAGAGTGGTGAGTGGAGGGGTGGAGGGACAACCTAATATAATCTAACTAGATCATCTCTAGGAGACACCATCAGGAGGGGTGGAGGGACAACCTAATATAATCTCTAGAAGACACCATCAGGAGGGGTGGAGGGACAACCTAAAAAACTAACTAGATCATCTCTAGAAGACCCCATCTGGAGGGGGAGGGATGGACTGAATGGGTGCTGGAGTCTATCCTCCTAAGAACCTGTGTTGAAGACTTGAGGTGTGAGGAAGTTTTGGTTATATGGTCTGTCAGAACAGTGTGTGACCAGTCTCCTCCTCTCCCCCCCAGTGGAAGGAGAACCCAGCACTAACGGAGTCCCAGGTCCAGGCCATGGCTCTGGGGAGACAGGCCAGTGTAGAGATGGAACTCAAACGAAGAGAAGCTGTCTACAGAGACGTCCTCAATAAGCAACAGACTGTAAGATCACAACCTCTAGCCTGACACGACCTAACACAACATAATACAAGCTAGCACGACCTAGCAGGACCTAACACGACATGATACAAGCTAGCACGACCTAGCAGGACCTAACACGACATGATACAAGCTAGCACGACCTAGCAGGACCTAACACGACATGATACAAGCTAGCAGGACCTAACACGACATGATACAAGCTAGCACGACCTAACACGACATGATACAAGCTAGCACGACCTAGCAGGACCTAACACGACATGATACAAGCTAGCATGACCTAGCAGGACCTAACACGACATGATACAAGCTAGCACGACCTAGCAGGACCTAACACGACATGATACAAGCTAGCACGACCTAGCAGGACCTAACACGACATGATACAAGCTAGCAGGACCTAACACGACATGATACAAGCTAGCACGACCTAACACGACATGATACAAGCTAGCACGACCTAGCAGGACCTAACACGACATGATACAAGCTAGCATGACCTAGCAGGACCTAACACGACATGATACAAGCTAGCACGACCTAGCAGGACCTAACACGACATGATACAAGCTAGCACGACCTAGCAGGACCTAACACGACATGATACAAGCTAGCACGACCTAGCAGGACCTAACACGACATGATACAAGCTAGCAGGACCTAACACGACATGATACAAGCTAGCACGACCTAACACGACATGATACAAGCTAGCACGACCTAGCAGGACCTAACACAACATGATACAAGCTAGCACGACCTAGCAGGACCTAACACGACATGATACAAGCTAGCACGACCTAGCAGGACCTAACACGACATGATACAAGCTAGCACGACCTAGCAGGACCTAACACGACATGATACAAGCTAGCACGACCTAGCAGGACCTAACACATGATACAAGCTAGCACGACCTAGCAGGACCTAACACGACATGATACAAGCTAGCACGACCTAGCAGGACCTAACACGACATGATACAAGCTAGCAGGACCTAACACGACATGATACAAGCTAGCAGGACCTAACACGACATGATACAAGCTAGCACGACCTAGCAGGACCTAACACGACATGATACAAGCTAGCACGACCTAGCAGGACCTAACACGACATGATACAAGCTAGCAGGACCTAACACAACATGATACAAGCTAGCATGACCCGACCTAGCACGACATGATACAAGCTTGCACGACACGACCTAGCACGACATGATACAAGCTAGCACGACACAACCTAGCACGACATGATACAAGCTAGCACGACATGATACAAGCTAGCATGACCCAACCTAGCACAACATGATACAAGCTAGCATGACCCGACCTAGCACGACATGATACAAGCTTGCACGACACGACCTAGCACGACATGATACAACCTAGCACGACATGTTACAAGCTAGCACATGATACAAGCTAGCACAACCTAGCACGACCTAACACGACATGATACAAGCTAGCATGACCCGACCTAGCACAACATGATACAAGCTTGCACGACACGACCTAGCACGACATGATACAAGCTAGCACGACACGATCTAGCACGACATGATACAACCTAGCACGACCTAACATGACATGATACAAGCTAGCACGACCTAACATGACACAAGCTAGCACGACCTAGCATGACATAATACAAGCTAGCACGACACGACCTAGCACAACATGATACAAGCTAGCACGACACAACCTAGCACGACATGATACAAGCTAGCACGACCTAGAACAACCTAACATGACACAACCTAGCACGACCTAACATGACATGATACAAGCTAGCACGACCTAGCACGACCTAGCACGACACGATACAAGCTAGCACGACACGACCTAGCATGACATAATACAAGCTTGCACGACCTTACATGACACAAGCTAGCACGACCTAGCATGACATAATACAAGCTAGCACGACCTAGCATGACATAATACAAGCTAGCACGACACGACCTAACACATGATACAAGCTAGCACAACAGAACCTAGCCCGACATCCGCTAGCACATCCTAACACGATATGAAACAAGCTAGCACGACAAGACCTGACACGACACCACTACCTTAAACGTTTCCTTTCCACCTGCTATCTAAACCTCTCCTGTTTCTCTTTCTAGTGTTCAGGCTGATGACCACCTAGTCTCTCTAACCTCCATCTGTCTCTCTCTGATGGAACCTGAGAAGTCCTAACCTCTCTCTCCATCTGTCTCTCTCTGATGGAACCTGAGAAGTCCTAACCTCTCTCTCCATCTGTCTCTCTCTGATGGAACCTGAGAAGTCCTAACCTCTCTCTCCATCTGTCTCTCTCTGATGGAACCTGATAAGTCCTAACCTCTCTCTCCATCTGTCTCTCTCTGATGGAACCTGAGAAGTCCTAACCTCTCTCTCCATCTGTCTCTCTCTGATGGAACCTGAGAAGTCCTAACCTCTCTCTCCATCTGTCTCTCTCTGATGGAACCTGAGAAGTCCTAACCTCTCTCTCCATCTGTCTCTCTCTGATGGAACCTGAGAAGTCCTAACCTCTTCCTCCATCTCTCTGATGGAACCTGAGAAGTCCTAACCTCTCTCTCCATCTGTCTCTCTCTGATGGAACCTGAGAAGTCCTAACCTCTCCCTGCCTCCCCTCCACAGCTAATGATGTACGTTCAGAAGGTGATCACCAACAGGAAGGTGAGAGAGCAGCAGATGGCCATGGCCAACCAGGCCCAGCTGATGAGCCAGATGAACGGCATGCTGGGAGCTGGAGGGATGAGCCAGATGGAACTCTTGGGGTTGTACCAACAGCTGGGGGCGCTACAGGGTCATCCCACCCACCCCTCCATGGGCGGCAAGAACCCCGGCCCCTCCAAGGGCAACCTGTAAGGGGAGGGGGACCCAGGGCTTGCTCCACATAGTCCCCTATCTATTCTCTACATAGTGCACTATCCACTTCATATTGGCTCTGGTCAAAAGTAGTGCACTATTTAGGCAATAGGGTATCATTTGGGACTCAGACCCACTCACTGCCCCCTCACTGTCTCACTCAGTAGGTTGCTCCTTAATGCTGCCCCGTCTCCTATGTAGTGCACTAGATGGAGCGCAGATCCCTAGGGTTTTGGTTAGAAGTAGTGCACTATGTAGGGGATAGGGGTGGGATCTGGGACGTTACCCGCTGTCTTACAACCCTCCTTCACTGGGGAGGTGAGATGACACAGAGAGAAGGGTCTCGGAGCCCCTCACCACTCCCTCCAGCTCTCCCGTCTCCTGAAGCAGGGAATGACATGACTTGTATAGGGACTATATGAAGGCGTTTTAGAAATGTCATTTGAAATTCTGTATATACCGCCTTAATGTTATTCAACTTCTCTTCTGTCTGCAGTTTTCATGTATTTAAAATAACGTAAGGAAAGGGAAATGTTTTTGTCCCAATGCTTTTAAGCATTACGTTATTCTTTCCCCTGAAAGAAGGGGTTGTTTAATGAATTGATTATTCTGTAAGTTGTGTTTTGATACAGTTTTAATGAATGCCTGTCTATCTAAAGAACCCCCAGAGGGAGACCATAGTGCTGACAGGACTGTTTTAGGATATTAAACATCTAGATTATTAGATCCCCTGTAGAACCCTCCCTCCACCAAGACAGACACACGCAGACAGACACACGCAGACAGACACACGCAGACCAAGACACACGCAGACCAAGACACACGCAGACCAAGACACACGCAGACCAAGACACACGCAGACAGACACACGCAGACCAAGACACACGCAGACCAAGACACACGCAGACAGACACACGCAGACAGACACACGCAGACAGACACACGCAGACAGACACACGCAGACAGACACACGCAGACAGACACACGCAGACAGACACACGCAGACAGACACACGCAGACAGACACACGCAGACAGACACACGCAGACAGACACACGCAGACCAAGACACACGCAGACCAAGACACACGCAGACAGACACACGCAGACAGACACACGCAGACAGACACACGCAGACAGACACACGCAGACCAAGACACACGCAGACCAAGACACACGCAGACCAAGACACACGCAGACAGACACACGCAGACCAAGACACACGCAGACCAAGACACACGCAGACAGACACACGCAGACAGACACACGCAGACAGACACACGCAGACAGACACACGCAGACAGACACACGCAGACAGACACACGCAGACAGACACACGCAGACAGACACACGCAGACAGACACACGCAGACAGACACACGCAGACAGACACACGCAGACAGACACACGCAGACCAAGACACACGCAGACCAAGACACACGCAGACAGACACACGCAGACAGACACACGCAGACAGACACACGCAGACAGACACACGCAGACAGACACGCGCAGACAGACACACGCAGACAGACACACGCAGACAGAGACACACGCAGACCAAGACACACGCAGACCAAGACACACGCAGACCGACACACGCAGACCGACACACGCAGACAGACACACGCAGACAGACACACGCAGACAGACACACGCAGACAGACACACGCAGACAGACACACGCAGACAGACACACGCAGACAGAGACACACGCAGACCAAGACACACGCAGACCAAGACACACGCAGACAGACACACGCAGACCGACACACGCAGACCGACACACGCAGACAGACACACGCAGACAGACACACGCAGACAGACACACGCAGACAGACACACGCAGACCAAGACACACGCAGACCAAGACACACGCAGACCAAGACACACGCAGACCAAGACACACGCAGACCGACACACGCAGACCAAGACACACGCAGACCAAGACACACGCAGACCAAGACACACGCAGACCAAGACACACGCAGACCAAGACACACGCAGACCAAGACACACGCAGACCAAGACACACGCAGACCAAGACACACGCAGACCAAGACACACGCAGACCAAGACACACGCAGACCAAGACACACGCAGACCAAGACACACGCAGACCAAGACACACGCAGACCAAGACACACGCAGACCAAGACACACGCAGACAGACAGACCGACCAAGACACACGCAGACCAAGACACACGCAGACCAAGACACACGCAGACAGACAGACAGACCGACCAAGACACACACGCACGCAGACACGCTGACAGACCAAGACACACGCAGACCAAGACACACGCAGACCAAGACACACGCAGACAGACAGACCGACCAAGACACACACGCACGCAGACACGCTGACAGACCAAGACACATGCAGACAGACAGACAGACCAAGACACACGCAAGCAGACACACCAAGACACACGCAGACAGACAGACAGACAGACAAGACACACGCAGACAGACAGACAGACAGACCAAGACACACGCAGGCAGACAGACAGACAGACAGACAGACAGACCAAGACACACGCAGACAGACAGACAGACAGACCAAGACACAGGCAGGCATCCAGGCAGGCATCCAGAAAGACGGACACACAGGCAGGCAGAAAGACGGACACGCAGGCAGGCAGAAAGACAGAAAGACGGACACGCAGGCAGACAGAAAGACGGACACGCAGGCAGAAAGACAAAGACGGACACGCAGACAGGCAGAAAGACAGAAAGACGGACACGCAGGCAGGCAGAAAGACAGACACGCAGGCAGGCAGAAAGACAGACACGCAGGCACGCAGAAAGACAGACACGCATGCAGGCAGAAAGACAGACACGCAGGCAGGCAGAAAGACAGACACGCAGGCAGGCAGAAAGACAGACACGCAGGCAGGCAGAAAGACAGACACGCAGGCAGGCAGAAAGACCGACACGCAGGCAGGCAGAAAGACAGACACGCAGGCAGGCAGGCAGAAAGATGTGCTGGTGTTGTAAAACTCTTTGGGAGATTCTGATGCATAGCCATGACAAAACAAAATGAGGGCATTAATTCCATTTCCTAAAGTTTTGTGTAAATTACATTTGAGAATGATTTTTCTAGCTTGTAGCCCTTAATATTTCCACTATTTGTCTCATGGTTATTATAATGGTAATATGGAATGCTCTCGTGACGTTTTAAACAAACTGTCCCCCTCCCTCGCCCCTCACTCACTTCCCCGGGACTCTCTCTCTTTGTAAAGCTCATGCTCTTGTTGTCAAGTTGTTGCCTAGCGTAGCTCCATATCCCAGGGTGCTGTTCATCCTTCTCTTTCTGTTCCACTTGTTGCATCCTAATCCCGCCCTGGTACAGGACGGGGTGGACAGGTCGACAGGAGGTTGTCTGACCTGGTCGACAGGAGGCAGGGTTCCTCCGTTTGCACAATAAGGTGTATTTCTGAGATGTTGCCTGTCGCCCTCCCAAGAATGTCCTTCTCATGTTTAGCAAATACACCAACTAGGTTTTTTGTTGCCATTCATTGATTGATCTGAACTGCTACTATCTTGATAAGTATTTAATATAACATTTAATAAAGTGACCAAAAGGGTGACCACCTTTAAGTTTTTGTGGAGTTTCTTTCACTGACTACACCACAGGGAATACTGACTACACCACAGGGCATACTGACTACACCACAGGGAATACTGACTACACCACGGGGCATACTGACTACACCACAGGGAATACTGACTACACCACGGGGCATACTGACTACACCACAGGGAATACTGACTACACCACAGGGCATACTGACTACACCACGGGGCATACTGACTACACCACGGGGCATACTGACTACACCACGGGAAATACTGACTACACCACGGGAAATACTGACTACACCACAGGGCATACTGACTACACCACGGGGCATACTGACTACACCACGGGGCATACTGACTACACCACAGGGCATACTGACTACACCACAGGGAGTACTGACTACACCACAGGGCGTACTGACTACACCACAGGGCATACTGACTACACCACGGGGAATACTGACTACATCACAGGGAATACTGACTACACCACGGGGCATGCTGACTACACCACGGGGCATGCTGACTACATCACGGGGAATACTGACTACACCACGGGAAATACTGACTACACCACAGGGCATACTGACTACACCACGGGGCATACTGACTACACCACGGGGCATACTGACTACACCACAGGGAGTACTGACTACACCACAGGGCGTACTGACTACACCACAGGGCATACTGACTACACCACGGGGAATACTGACTACATCACAGGGAATACTGACTACACCACGGGGCATGCTGACTACACCACGGGGCATGCTGACTACATCACGGGGAATACTGACTACACCACGGGGCATGCTGACTACACCACGGGGCATGCTGACTACATCACGGGGAATACTGACTACACCACGGGGCATGCTGACTACATCACGGGGAATACTGACTACACCACGGGGCATACTGACTACACCACGGGGCATGCTGACTACATCACGGGGCATACTGACTACACCACGGGGAATACTGACTACACCACAGGGCATAAAAAATTACATGGGATTTCTGCCACGTTCAAAACAACTGGAAACTCTGTGATCAGGTGGGAAAGTCGGAGCTCTTGGAAAAGGCCAGAGTTTCCAGGTTGGATGACCGTTCAAATCCATTTTTCCCCGTCGAGGAGCTCTTGGAAAAGGCCAGAGTTTCCAGGTTGGATGACCGTTCAAATCCATTTTTCCCCGTCGAGGAGCTCTTGGAAAAGGCCAGAGTTTCCAGGTTGGATGACCGTTCAAATCCATTTTTCCCCGTCGAGGAGCTCTTGGAAAAGGCCAGAGTTTCCAGGTTGGATGACCATTCAAATCCATTTTTCCCAGTCGAGGAGCTCTTGGAAAAGGCCAGAGTTTCCAGGTTGGATGACCATTCAAATCCATTTTTCCCCGTCGAGGAGCTCTTGGAAAAGGCCAGAGTTTCCAGGTTGGATGACCATTCAAATCCATTTTTCTCAGTCGCGGAGCTCTTGGAAAAGGCCAGAGTTTCCAGGTTGGATGACCATTCAAATCCATTTTTCTCAGTCGCGGAGCTCTTTTATTTCCGAGTTCCCCGTTGTTCTGCAACAGACACACTGGACGCCGACATAACCCAAGAAAGGGAAATATGAACAAATGAAACCATAAATTGAATTAAAACGATCAGAACTTCTACCTCATGAGTCTTGCGAAGGTTCATGTGCACTATAAGCATCGCGCCCCCCTCAGAGCAGGGTAGGAAATGGTTGGACTGCAGCATGGGCCGATCACACATGAAACAGAAATGTGCACTATAAGCATCGCGCCCCCCTCAGAGCAGGGTAAGAAATGGTTGGACTGCAGCATGGGCCGATCACACATGAAACAGAAATGTGCACTATAAGCATCGCGCCCCCCTCAGAGCAGGGTAAGAAATGGTTGGACTGCAGCATGGGCCGATCACACATGAAACAGAAATGTGCACTATAAGCATCGCGCCCCCCTCAGAGCAGGGTAAGAAATGGTTGGACTGCAGCATGGGCCGATCACACATGAAACAGAAATGTGCACTATAAGCATCGCGCCCCCCTCAGAGCAGGGTAGGAAATGGTTGGACTGCAGCATGGGCCGATCACACATGAAACAGAAATGTGCACTATAAGCATCGCGCCCCCCTCAGAGCAGGGTAGGAAATGGTTGGACTGCAGCATGGGCCGATCACACATGAAACAGAAATGTGCACTATAAGCATCGCGCCCCCCTCAGAGCAGGGTAAGAAATGGTTGGACTGCAGCATGGGCCGATCACACATGAAACAGAAATGTGCACTATAAGCATCGCGCCCCCCTCAGAGCAGGGTAGGAAATGGTTGGACTGCAGCATGGGCCGATCACACATGAAACAGAAATGTGCACTATAAGCATCGCGCCCCCCTCAGAGCAGGGTAGGAAATGGTTGGACTGCAGCATGGGCCGATCACACATGAAACAGAAATGTGCACTATAAGCATCGCGCCCCCCTCAGAGCAGGGTAGGAAATGGTTGGACTGCAGCATGGGCCGATCACACATGAAACAGAAATGTGCACTATAAGCATCGCGCCCCCCTCAGAGCAGGGTAAGAAATGGTTGGACTGCAGCATGGGCCGATCACACATGAAACAGAAATGTCTACGTGCTGCAATATGATGAAACGTAAGTATTATTGTATTAGATGGAATATACTGCAGATTTACCACACCGGGCCTATGCATTTCAAACGTGTGAAAGCAACAACAAACATTTCAACAAGATTTTTTTTTAAGAAAGCACTCTCCACTGTTATGGTGCATCTTTCGACACAGTGATCATTTATTTTAACAACAAATTCTAAATGATCAATTTGAAGCCATTGTTAGGCTTCATACCAAAAGACCGGTAAGCTAGTACGTTTTGCCCCAATGCTGGTGAGCAAAGTAAACAGTTCATGGTCTTGATCAACACACTTTGGAGCTGCATATTTATTTATTATGGCAATCGTCTCTCCCTACAAACTGCCGTTTACGCTGCACTCGATCCGATTGGCTGTACAGCAAATCAGGAAATGTCCTCCTTCAAGTTATTTTATATTCTATCAAGTCGAGTCTCAAGTCATCAAATTTGGGACAGGAAACAGACTCGTCTAAGTCAGGTGACTCGAGTCCACAACCCTGCTATTTATGTAAATGATATTGGTCTATCTGTAAAAACCTGTAACATTCATCTGTATCCAGATGCCCCTGTTATGTACATTCTTGACCCTATCGCTGACCAGGCTATACCAGAGCTTCAGTCTGATTTTGTTGCCTTGCGGAAAGCCCTTGTTGATTTCAAATTTGGTACTTAATGCGGGAAAAAATAAATGAATGGTGTTTTCTAATTCTCCTGTAAATATTTCAGATGGTTTATGTAACCGGTGTGAAATGGCTAGCCAATGCTAATGGTGTTTCAATCTTGGACGTCAATTGCTCTGAGACCTTGAAGTAGTAGTTCCCCTTGCTCTGAGACCTTGAAGTAGTTGTTCCCCTTGCTCTGAGACCTTGAAGTAGTAGTTCCCCTTGCTCTGAGACCTTGAAGTAGTAGTTCCCCTTGCTCTGAGACCTTGAAGTAGTTGTTCCCCTTGCTCTGAGACCTTGAAGTAGTAGTTCCCCTTGCTTTGCAAAGGCCACGGCTTTTATGGCTCGATGAGTAACGATGCTTCGTGGGTGTCAGTTGTCAATGTGTGCAGAGGGTCCCTGGTTTGAGTCCAGGGAGGGCGAGGAGAGGGACGGAAGCTGTTACACATTTATGCATTGGATGGTTATTTTATTGAGCAGGTTCCCACCTATAAATATCTGGGCTTTTGGATTGACAATAATTTGATGTTTAAAAAACTACACTATTTTTTATTTTTTAAATTTCACCTTTATTGACAACAAGTTCTCATTTACAACTGCGACCTGGCCAAGATAAAGCATAGCAATTCCACACATACAACAACACATGGAATAAACAAAACATACAGTCAATAACACAGTAGAACTAAACAAAACAAAAAAATCTATATACAGTGAGTGCAAATGAGGTCAAATAAGGGAGTTAAGGCAATAAATAGGCCATGGTGGCGAAGTAATTACAATATAGCAATTAACACTGAAATGGAGATATGCAGAAGATGAATGTGCAAGTAGAGATACTGGGGTGCAAAGGAGCAAGATAAATAAATAAATACAGTATGGTGATGAGGAAGGCAGATGGGCTGTTTACAAACAACAGCTCAAACAGGAAGTACCAGTGATGTGCTCAATACGGAATTGGTCGGATGAAGCAGACATGAAGCTAGACAGCTGTTCTGCTAGTACAGATGGGATTCTGGAATTCATCCGATAACAGTGAAGAGTTTAACCACAACAGTCATGGGCTTCATCAATAAGTGTATAGACAATGTCTTCCCCACAGTGACTATAAGAATGTATCCAAACCAAAAAATCATGGATTACAGGCAATATCTGTGCTGGGATAAAAAGTCTAGAGCTACCGCTTACAAGGAACGGGACGTGGACATGGACACATGCAAGAAAGCTACGACCTCCGACCGGGGTCCACACCTTTGGGGGGGGTGCTGTCACGTTCTGACCTTTATTTCCTTTGTTTTGTATTTATTTAGTATGGTCAGGGCGTGAGTTGGGGTGGGCAGTCTATGTGTGTTTTTCTATGATTTTGGGATTTCTATGTTTCGGCCTAGTATGGTTCTCAATCAGAGGCAGGTGTCATTAGTTGTCTATTAGATTGTCTATGTTAGTTGCTTGTGTCAGCACAGTTCTCATTATAGCTTCACGGTCGTTATTCGTTTATTGCTTTGTATAGTTTGTATTCAGTGTTCAGTGCTTTCTTTAATTAAAAAATCATCATGAACACATACCACGCTGCATTTTGGTCCTCTCCTTACGACGATCGTGACACCGACGAGACATCAAACATGCAAAATATCAGATGAAGGAGGAATCCTATTGGTCTGATGCTCGTCGGGCTCGCAGACTATAACGGGCCATTAAGGGAACCCCAGCCGTGAGATGCCCAGTGATGCAGAACTCACAAACTAGTAAAATGCTTCGAGGAATATAACACTGTGCATGAAAGACCCTGTTTTTTTGTGGATGACTGTGTATTGTTGCTAGGCTACAGGACTGTTTTACTAGCACAGACTGGAACATGTTCCGGGATTCATCCAATGGCATTGAGGAGTACACCTCCTCAGTCACCGTCTTCATCAATAAGTGCATCGACGACGTCGTCCCCACAGTGACCGTACGTACATATCCCAACCAGAAGCCATGGATTACAGGCAACATCCGCACTGAGCTAAAGGCTAGAGATGTCGCTTTCAAGGAGCGGGACACTAAACCATACGCTTATAAGAAATCCAGCACTGCCCTCAGACGAACCATCAAACAGGCAAAGCGTCAGGATTAAGATTGGATCCTACTACATTGGCTCTGACGCTCGTCGGATGTGGCAGGGCTTGAAAACTATTACGGACTACAAAGGGAAACCCAGACGTGAGCTGCCCAGTGACGCGAGCCTACCAGACTAGGTAAATGCCTTTTATGCACGTGTCGAGGCAAGCAACACTGAAGCATGCACGAGAGCACCAGCTGTTCTGGATGACTGTGTGATAACGCTCTGAGTAGCCGATGTGAGCAAGACCTTTAAACAAGTCAACATTCACAAGGCCGCAGGGCCAGACGAATTACCAGGATGTGTACTCTGAGCATGCTCTGACCAACTGTCAAGTGTCGTCACTGACATTTTCATCCTCTCCCTGACTGAGTCTTTAATATCTACATGTTTCAAGCAGACCACCATAGGTCCTGTGCCCAAGGAAGCGAAGGTAACCTGCCTAAATGACGACAGCCCCGTAGCACTCACATCGGTAGCCATGAAGTGCTTTGAAAGGCTGGTCATGGCTCACATCAGTTTGAACCCCTGATGACAAACTGAGGTGTGAAATTGTTTTGATTGAATAACTTTAATAATTTGTTGATTATGGCTGTGAAGTTCTATGTAATGTACTTGTTGTTGTATCTTGTTATTGTATTTTGCTATTTTACCCCGCCGCCTGCCGTATCTTGTTATTGTATTTTGCTATTTTACCCCGCCGCCTGCCGTATCTTGTTATTGTATTTTGCTATTTTACCCCGCCGCCTGCCGTATCTTGTTATTGTATTTTGCTATTTTACCCCGCCGCCTGCCGTATCTTGTTATTGTATTTTGTTATTGTATCATCTTATTGTATTTTGTTATTGTATCTTGCTATTGTATCTTGTTATTGTATTTTGTTAGTGTATCTTATTGTATTTTGTTATTGTATCATCTTATTGTATCTTGTTATTGTATCTTGCTATTGTATCTTATTGTATTTTGTTGTTGTATCTTGCTATTATTGTATGTTGTATGGTGTAGTTTTTGCACCATTGGAAATGAGACCCTGATCTTCATCCAGAGTAAATACAAAGAGGCTGGACTGCCAGATGGGTGGGGTTTACAGTTTTGTGACTCTTCGGTTGGTTCATTAAGCGAAGAAAGCTCAATCATTCCCAGATAACGTATGTCAAATGATTTCTAATAGTGTTTGAACCCAGCTGTGTATATGATTAGGCTGCCAGGCCAACAGAACAGCCCATCACAGACACTTAATTCTCGCTGACGTCTTAAGCCAATTAGGAGTTGGGATCCAGTTGCAGTAAGAATCTGATTTACTGCGTCGGATGGGAGGGAAGAAGGGATAGAATACTGAAGGGAGGGAGGCCTGACTTAGATCCTATGGAGAATGGAGGGAGGCCTGACTTAGACCCTATGGAGAATGGAGAGAGGCCTGACTTAGACCCGATGGAGAATGGAGGGAGGCCTGACTTAGACCCTATGGAGAATGGAGGGAGGCCTGACTTAGACCCTATGGAGAATGGAGGGAGGCCTGACTTAGACCCTATGGAGAATGGAGGGAGGCCTGACTTAGACCCTATGGAGAATGGAGGGAGGCCTGACTTAGACCCTATGGAGAATGGAGGGAGGCCTGACTTAGATCCTATGGAGAATGGAGGGAGGCCTGACTTAGACCCTATGGAGAATGGCGGGAGGCCTGACTTAGATCCTATGGAGAATGGAGGGAGGCCTGACTTAGACCCTATGGAGAATGGAGGGAGGCCTGAATTAGACCCTATGGAGAATGGAGGGAGGCCTGACTTAGACCCTATGGAGAATGGAGGGAGGCCTGATTTAGACCCTATGGAGAATGGTGGGAGGCCTGACTTAGACCCTATGGAGAATGGTGGGAGGCCTGACTTAGACCCTATGGAGAATGGAGGGAGGCCTGACTTAGACCCTATGGAGAATGGAGGGAGGCCTGACTTAGATCCTATGGAGGCAGGCGTCCCAAGAGGCACCCCTTTATAGTGCACTAATTTTGGTCAAAAGGGAAGGCCTACATCCACTATATAGGGTTTAGGAGGGCTAAGTACCAGGAGATTCTAGTGAGAAAATATTCCCTCCCTGAGTTGTTTTCCCTGGTTCTAATGGTTGCCTTTGAGAAATAGACCCAAGGTCCCTTGAGAAGTAGACCAAACATCCCTTGAGAAGTAGACCAATCCTTCTTTGAGAAGTAGACCAAACATCCCTTGAGAAGTAGACCAATCCTTCTTTGAGAAGTAGACCAAACGTCCCTTGAGAAGTAGACCAAACGTCCCTTGAGAAGTAGACCAAACCTTCTTTGAGAAGTAGACCAAACGTCCCTTGAGAAGTAGACCAAACGTCCAGGGGACTGAACTGGGAAGGGCTGTTGTGGTCCTCTGGAATCTCAAATCAAACATCGGAGTAGACACACCTCACAGGAGAAGAGACGCACCTCACAGGAGTAGAGACACAACCCACAGGAGTAGAGACATACAGACTCTGAGACATGCATACTGATACATACAGACTGATACATACAGACTGATACATACAGATTGATACATACAGACTCTGAGACATACAGACTGATACATACAGACTCTGAGACATACAGACTCTGAGACATACAGACTATAATACATACAGACTGATACATA
Source organism: Oncorhynchus mykiss (assembly GCF_057628025.1). Taxonomy (NCBI): domain Eukaryota; kingdom Metazoa; phylum Chordata; class Actinopteri; order Salmoniformes; family Salmonidae; genus Oncorhynchus; species Oncorhynchus mykiss. The sequence goes on from NC_143035.1 coordinate 42,069,734, forward strand.
CAGACTGATACCTACAGACATACAGACTGATACATACAGACATACGGACTAATACATACAGACATACGGATTGATACATACAGACTCTGAGACATACAGACTCTGAGACATACAGACTATAATACATACAGACTGATACATACAGACTGATACATACAGACATACAGACTAATACATACAGACTCTGAGACATACAGACTGATACATACAGACTGATACATACAGACTCTGAGACATACAGACTCTGAGACATACAGACTCTAATACATACAGACTCTGAGACATACAGACTGATACATACAGACATACAGACTGATACATACAGACTCTGAGACATACAGACTGATACATACAGACATACAGACTGATACATACCGACTCTGAGACATACAGACTGAGACATACAGACATACAGACTCTGAGACATACAGACTGATTCATACAGACATACAGACTGATACATACAGACTATGAGACATACAGACTGAGACATACAGACTCTGAGACATACAGACTGAGACATACAGACTGAGACATACAGACTCTGATACATACAGACTCTGATACATACAGACTCTGAGACATACAGACTGAGACATACAGACTTAGACATACAGACTGAGACATACAGACTCTGAGAGATACAGACTCTAAGAGATACAGACTCTGATACATACAGACTGAGACATACAGACTGAGACATACAGACTGAGACATACAGACTCTGAGACATACAGACTCTGAGACATACAGACGGAGACATACAGACTGAGACATACAGACTCTGATACATACAGACTCTGATACATACAGACTCTGAGACATATAGACTGAGACATACAGACTCTGAGAGATACAGACTCTGAGAGATACAGACTCTGATACATACAGACTGAGACATACAGACTGAGACATTCAGACTGAGACATACAGACTCTGATACATACAGACTCTGATACATACAGACTCTGAGACATATAGACTGAGACATACAGACTCTGAGAGATACAGACTCTGAGACATACAGACTGATACATTACAGACTCTGAGACATACAGACTCTGAGACATACAGACTCTGAGACATACAGACTGAGACATACAGACTGAGACATTCAGACTGAGACATACAGACTCTGAGACATGCAGACTCTGATACATACAGGCTCTGAGACATACAGACTGAGACATACAGACTGAGACATACAGACTGAGACATACAGACTCTGAGACATACAGACTCTGAGACATACAGACTGATACATTACAGACTCTGAGACATACAGACTCTGAGACATACAGACTCTGAGACATACAGACTCTGAGACATACAGACTGATACATACAGACTCTGAGACGTACAGACTCTGAGACATACAGACTCTGAGACATACAGACTGATACATATAGATTCTAATACATACAGACATACAGACTCTGAGACATACAGACTCTGAGACATACAGACTCTGAGACATGCAGGCTCTGAGACATACAGACTGAGACATACAGACTGAGACATACAGACTCTGAGACATACAGACTGATACATACAGACATACAGACTGATACATACAGACTCTGAGACATACAGACTGAGACATACAGACTGATACATACAGACATACAGACAGATACATACAGACTCTGAGACATACAGACTGAGACATACAGACTGATACATACAGACATACAGACTGATACATACAGACTCTGAGACATACAGACTGATACATACAGACATACAGACTGATACATACAGACTCTGAGACATACAGACTGAGACATACAGACTGATACATACAGACATACAGACTGATACATACAGACTCTGAGGCATACAGACTGAGACATACAGACTGATACATACAGACATACAGACTGATACATACAGACTCTGAGACATACAGACTGAGACATACAGACTGATACATACAGACATACAGACTGATACATACAGACTCTGAGACATACAGACACTAATGGATTATACATATCTGATTTGAATCAGTACACTAGATCCTAATCCAAGTTCTCACAGTGAACACTCAACAGCAAGACAATTTTATTGCCAAATTTATTTATTTTCAGGTATTTCATTTTACGTGTCAGCATTTTTGTCTATAATTTCAGTAGAATTTACAGTTGTGATAACTTCAAGTTCATTACAAAATAGAGCCTTTGCAATAAATAAATATAATATAGATTTATACTTATACTTTATATGTAATAAAATAAATATATAGTACATCTCATAAATAGGATCATTCCTATGTACACCTCAGCTGGTTGTATTTTAATAATGTTCCTCTGTACAGGCTGAACATTACAAGTCCCTTTCTCTCTCCCGTCTGTCTGTTCTACAGCTCTCCCTCTGTTCGACAGCTCTCCCTCTGTTCTCCCTCTGTTCTACAGTTCTCCCTCTGTTCTCCCTCTGTTCTACAGTTCTCCCTCTGTTCTACAGTTCTCCCTCTGTTCTCCCTCTGTTCTACAGTTCTCCCTCTGTTCGACAGCTCTCCCTCTGTTCTCCCTCTGTTCTACAGTTCTCCCTCTGTTCTCCCTCTGTTCTACAGTTCTCCCTCTGTTCTACAGTTCTCCCTCTGTTCTCACTCTGTTCTACAGTTCTCCCTCTGCTCTACAGTTCTCCCTCTGTTCTACAGTTCTCCCTCTGTTCTACAGTTCTCCCTCTGTTCTCCCTCTGTTCTACAGTTCTCCCTCTGTTCTCCCTCTGTTCTACAGTTATCCCTCTGTTCTACAGTTCTCCCTCTGTTCTCCCTCTGTTCTACAGTTCTCCCTCTGTTCTACAGTTCTCCCTCTGTTCTACAGTTCTCCCTCTGTTCTACAGTTCTCCCTCTGTTCTACAGTTCTCCCTCTGTTCTCACTCTGTTCTACAGTTCTCCCTCTGCTCTACAGTTCTCCCTCTGTTCTACAGTTCTCCCTCTGTTCTACAGTTCTCCCTCTGTTCTCCCTCTGTTCTACAGTTCTCCCTCTGTTCTCCCTCTGTTCTACAGTTCTCCCTCTGTTCTACAGTTCTCCCTCTGTTCTCCCTCTGTTCTACAGTTCTCCCTCTGTTCTACAGTTCTCCCTCTGTTCTACAGTTCTCCCTCTGTTCTCCCTCTGTTCTACAGTTCTCCCTCTGTTCTCCCTCTGTTTTACAGTTCTCCCTCTGTTCTACCTCTGTTCTACAGTTCTCCCTCTGTTCTCCCTCTGTTCTACAATTCTCCCTCTGTTCTACAGTTCTCCCTCTGTTCTCCCTCTGTTCTACAGTTCTCCCTCTGTTCTACAGTTCTCCCTCTGTTCTCCCTCTGTTCTACAGTTCTCACTCTGTTCTACAGTTCTCCCTCTGTTCTCCCTCTGTTTTACAGTTCTCCCTCTGTTCTCCCTCTGTTCTACAGTTCTCCCTCTGTTCTCCCTCTGTTCTACAGTTCTCCCTCTGTTCTACAGTTCTCCCTCTGTTCTCCCTCTGTTCTACAGTTCTCCCTCTGTTCTCCCTCTGTTCTACAGTTCTCCCTCTGTTCTACAGTTCTCCCTCTGTACTCCCTCTGTTCTACAGTTCTCCCTCTGTTCTACAGTTCTCCCTCTGTTCTCCCTCTGTTTTACAGTTCTCCCTCTGTTCTCCCTCTGTTCTACAGTTCTCCCTCTGTACTCCCTCTGTTCTACAGTTCTCCCTCTGTTCTACAGTTCTCCCTCTGTACTCCCTCTGTTCTACAGTTCTCCCTCTGTTCTACAGTTCTCCCTCTGTTCTCCCTCTGTTTTACAGTTCTCCCTCTGTTCTCCCTCTGTTCTACAGTTCTCCCTCTGTTCTACAGTTCTCCCTCTGTTCTCCCTCTGTTCTACAGTTCTCCCTCTGTTCTCCCTCTGTTCTACAGTTCTCCCTCTGTTCAAAAGTCAAAACACAGACACATAAAGAACCCTCCTACAGACACACACCACAGCTTTACTCTGGCCAGGGAAGTGCTTTCATTTTCAAGGTTACTGTGGCCTAGTATTGTAACCTCACTGTAGCCTAGTAGTGTAACCTCGATGTAGTCTAGTAGTGTAATCTCACTGTAGTCTAGTAGTGTAACCTCACTGTAGACTAGTGGTGTAACCTCACTGTAGTCTGGTAGTGTAACCTCACTGTAGTCTAGTAGTGTAACCCCACTGTAGTCTGGTAGTGTAACCTCGCTGTAGTCTAGTAGTGTAACCTCACTGTAGTCTAGTAGTGTAACCTCACTGTAGTCTGGTAGTGTATCCTCACTGTAGTCTGGTAGTGTAACCTTACTGTAGTCTAGTAGTGTAACCTCACTGTAGTCTGGTAGTGTAACCTCACTGTAGTCTAGTAGTGTAAACTCACTGTAGTCTAGTAGTGTAACCTCACTGTAGTCTAGTAGTGTAACCTCACTGTAGTCTGGTAGTGTAACCTCACTGTAGTCTGGTAGTGTAACCTCACTGTAGTCTAGTAGTATAACCTCACTGTAGTCTGGTAGTGTAACCTCACTGTAGTGTAAACTCACTGTAGTCTAGTAGTGTAAACTCACTGTAGTATAACCTCACTGTAGTCTGGTAGTGTAACCTCACTGTAGTGTAACCTCACTGTAGTCTAGTAGTGTAACCTCACTGTAGTGTAACCTCACTGTAGTCTAGGAGTGTAACCTCACTGTAGTCTAGTGGTGTAACCTCACTGTAGTCTGGCAGTGTAACCTCACTGTAGTCTAGTGGTGTAACCTCACTGTAGCCTGGTAGTGTAACCTCACTGTAGTCTAGTGGTGTAACCTCACTGTAGTCTAGTGATGTAACCTCACTGTAGTGTGACCTCACTGTAGTCTAGTAGTGTAACCTCACTTTAGTCTGGTAGTGTAACCTCACTGTAGTCTAGTAGTGTAACCTCACTGTAGTCTGGTAGTGTTACCTCACTGTAGTCTCGTAGTGTAACCTCACGGTAGTCTAGTAGTGTAACCTCACTGTAGTCTGGTAGTGTATCCTCACTGTAGTCTGGTAGTGTAACCTCACTGTAGTCTGGTAGTGTAATCTCACTGTAGTCTAGTAGTGTAACCCCACAGTAGTGTAACCTCACTGTAGTCTGGTAGTGTAACCTCACTGTAGTCTAGTAGTATAACCTCACTGTAGTCTAATAGTGTAACCTCACTGTAGTCTAGTGGTGTAACCTCACTGTAGTCTAGTGGTGTAACCTCACTGTAGTCTGGTAGTGTAACCTCACTGTAGTCTAGTGGTGTAACCTCACTGTAGTCTGGCAGTGTAACCTCACTGTAGTCTAGTGGTGTAACCTCACTGTAGTCTAGTAGTGTTACCTCACTGTAGTCTAGTGGTGTAACATCACTGTAGTATGGTAGTGTAACCTAACTGCAGTCTAGTAGTGGAACCTCACTGTAGTCTGGTAGTGTAACCTCACTGTAGTCTAGTAGTGTAATCTCACGGTAGTCTAGTAATGTAACCTCACTGTAGTCTAGTAGTGTAACCTCACTGTAGTATGGTAGTGTAACCTAACTGCAGTCTAGTAGTGTAACATCACTGTAGTATGGTAGTGTAACCTAACTGCAGTCTAGTAGTGGAACCTCACTGTAGTCTGGTAGTGTAACCTCACTGTAGTCTAGTAGTGTAATCTCACGGTAGTCTAGTAATGTAACCTCACTGTAGTCTAGTAGTGTAACCTCACTGTAGTCTAGTGGTGTAGCCTGGTAGTGTATTCTCACTGTAGTCTAGTAGTGTAACCTCACTGTAGTTTGGTAGTGAAACCTCACTGTAGTCTGGTAGTGTAATCTCACTGTAGTCTAGTAGTGTAACCCCACTGTAGTGTGACCTCACTGTAGTCTAGTAGTGTAACCTCACTGTAGTCTGGTAGTGTAACTTCACTGTAGTCTGGTAGTATAACCTCACTGTAGTCTAGTAGTATAACCTCACTGTAGTCTAGTAGTGTAACCTCACTGTAGTCTAGTAGTGTAAACTCACTGTAGTGTAACCTCACTGTAGTCTAGTGGTGTAACCTCACTGTAGTCTAGTGGTGTAACCTCACTGTAGTCTGGTAGTGTAACCTCACTGTAGTCTAGTACTGTAAGCTCACTGTAGTCTAGTGGTGTAACCTCACTGTAGTCTGGTAGTGTAACCTCACTGTATTCTCGTAGTTTAACCTCACTGTAGTCTCGTAGTGTAATCTCACGGTAGTCTAGTAATGTAACCTCACTGTAGTCTAGTAGTGTAACCTCACTATAGTCTAGTAGTGTAACCTCACTGTAGTCTAGTGGTGTAGCCTGGTAGTGTATTCTCACTGTAGTCTGGTAGTGTAACCTCACTGTAGTCTAGTAGTGTAACCTTAATGTAGTCTAGTAATGTAACCTCACTGTAGTGTGACCTCACTGTAGTCTAGTAGTGTAACCTCACTTTAGTCTGGTAGTGTAACCTCACTGTAGTCTAGTAGTGTAACCTCACTGTAGTCTGGTAGTGTAACCTCACTGTAGTCTCGTAGTGTAACCTCACGGTAGTCTAGTAGTGTAACCTCACTGTAGTCTAGTGGTGTAGCCTGGTAGTGTATTCTCACTGTAGTCTGGTAGTGTAACCTCACTGTAGTCTGGTAGTGTAATCTCACTGTAGTCTAGTAGTGTAACCCCACTGTAGTGTGACCTCACTGTAGTCTAGTAGTGTAACCTCACTGTTGTCTGGTAGTGTAACCTCACTGTAGTCTGGTAGTGTAACCTCACTGTAGTCTAGTAGTATAACCTCACTGTAGTCTAATAGTGTAACCTCACTGTAGTCTAGTGGTGTAACCTCACTGTAGTCTAGTGGTGTAACCTCACTGTAGTCTGGTAGTGTAACCTCACTGTAGTCTAGTGGTGTAACCTCACTGTAGTCTGGCAGTGTAACCTCACTGTAGTCTAGTGGTGTAACCTCACTGTAGTCTAGTGATGTAACCTCACTGTAGTGTGACCTCACTGTAGTCTAGTAGTGTAACCTCACTTTAGTCTGGTAGTGTAACCTCACTGTAGTCTAGTAGTGTAACCTCACTGTAGTCTGGTAGTGTAACCTCACTGTAGTCTCGTAGTGTAACCTCACGGTAGTCTAGTAGTGTAACCTCACTGTAGTCTAGTGGTGTAGCCTGGTAGTGTATTCTCACTGTAGTCTGGTAGTGTAACCTCACTGTAGTCTGGTAGTGTAATCTCACTGTAGTCTAGTAGTGTAACCCCACTGTAGTGTGACCTCACTGTAGTCTAGTAGTGTAACCTCACTGTTGTCTGGTAGTGTAACCTCACTGTAGTCTGGTAGTGTAACCTCACTGTATTCTAGTAGTGTAACCTCACTGTAGTCTGGTAGTGTAATCTCACTGTAGTGTAACCTCACTGTAGTCTAGTGGTGTAACCTCACTGTAGTCTGGCAGTGTAACCTCACTGTAGTCTAGTGGTGTAACCTCACTGTAGCCTGGTAGTGTAACCTCACTGTAGTCTAGTAGTGTTACCTCACTGTAGTCTAGTGGTGTAACCTGACTGTAGTCTAGTGATGTAACCATACTGTAGTGTGACCTCACTGTAGTCTAGTAGTGTAACATCACTGTAGTCTGGTAGTGTAACCTAACTGCAGTCTAGTAGTGGAACCTCACTGTAGTCTGGTAGTGTAACCTCACTGTAGTCTAGTAGTGTAATCTCACGGTAGTCTAGTAATGTAACCTCACTGTAGTCTAGTAGTGTAACCTAACTGTAGTCTAGTGGTGTAGCCTGGTAGTGTATTCTCACTGTAGTCTAGTAGTGTAACCTCACTGTAGTTTGGTAGTGAAACCTCACTGTAGTCTGGTAGTGTAATCTCACTGTAGTCTAGTAGTGTAACCCCACTGTAGTGTAACCTCACTGTAGTCTGGTAGTGTAACTTCACTGTAGTCTGGTAGTATAACCTCACTGTAGTCTAGTAGTATAACATCACTGTAGTCTAGTAGTGTAATCTCACTGTAGTCTAGTAGTGTAAACTCACTGTAGTGTAACCTCACTGTAGTCTAGTGGTGTAACCTCACTGTAGTCTAGTGGTGTAACCTCACTGTAGTCTGGTAGTGTAACCTCACTGTATTCTCGTAGTTTAACCTCACTGTAGTCTCGTAGTGTAATCTCACGGTAGTCTAGTAATGTAACCTCACTGTAGTCTAGTAGTGTAACCTCACTATAGTCTAGTAGTGTAACCTCACTGTAGTCTAGTGGTGTAGCCTGGTAGTGTATTCTCACTGTAGTCTGGTAGTGTAACCTCACTGTAGTCTAGTAGTGTAACCTTAATGTAGTCTAGTAATGTAACCTCACTGTAGTGTGACCTCACTGTAGTCTAGTAGTGTGACCTCATTGTAGTCTGGTAGTGTAACCTTACTGTAGTCTAGTGGTGTAACGTCACTGTAGTCTGGTATTGTAACCTCACTGTAGTCTAGTAATGTAACCTCACTGTAGTGTGACCTCACTGTAGTCTAGTAGTGTAACCTCACTGTAGTCTGGTAATGTAACTTCACTGTAGTGTGGTAGTGTAACCTCACTGTAGTCTGGTAGTGTAACCTCACTGTAGTCTAGTAGTGTAACCTCACTGTAGTGTGACCTCACTGTAGTCTAGTAGTGTAACCTCACTGTAGTCTGGTAGTGTAACTTCACTGTAGTGTGGTAGTGTAACCTCACTGTAGTCTGGTAGTGTAATCTCACTGTAGTCTAGTAGTGTAACCTCACTGTAGTCTGGTAATGTAACCTCACGGTAGTGTGACCTCACTGTAGTCTAGTAGTGTAACCTCACTGTAGTCTGGTAGTGTAACCTCACTGTAGTCTAGTGGTGTAACCTCACTGTAGTGTGACCTCACTGTAGTCTAGTAGTGTAACCTCACTGTAGTCTGGTAGTGTAACCTCACTGTAGTCTAGTGGTGTAACCTCACTGTAGTCTAGTAGTGTAACCTCACTGTAGTCTAGTGATGTAACCTTACTGTAGTGTGACCTCACTGTAGTCTAGTAGTGTAACCTCACTGTAGTCTGGTAGTGTAACCTAACTGTAGTCTAGTAGTGTAACCTCACTGTAGTCTGGAAGTGTAACCTCACTGTAGTCTCGTAGTGTAATCTCACGGTAGTCTAGTAATGTAACCTCACTTTAGTCTAGTAGTGTAACCTCACTGTAGTCTAGTAGTGTAACCTCACTGTAGTCTAGTGGTGTAGCCTGGTAGTTTATTCTCACTGTAGTCTAGTAGTGTAACCTCACTGTAGTCTGGTAGTGTAACCTCACTGTAGTCTGGTAGTGTAATCGCACTGTAGTCTAGTAGTGTAACCCCACTGTAGTGTGACCTCACTGTAGTCTAGTAGTGTAACCTCACTGTAGTCTGGTAGTGTAACTTCACTGTAGTGTGGTAGTGTAACCTCACTGTAGTCTGGTAGTGTAACCTCACTGTAGTCTAGTAGTGTAATCTCACTGTAGTGTAACCTCACTGTAGTCTAGTGGTGTAACCTCACTGTAGTCTGGCAGTGTAACCTCACTGTAGTCTAGTGGTGTAACCTCACTGTAGCCTGGTAGTGTAACCTCACTGTAGTCTAGTAGTGTTACCTCACTGTAGTCTAGTGGTGTAACCTGACTGTAGTCTAGTGATGTAACCATACTGTAGTGTGACCTCACTGTAGTCTAGTAGTGTAACATCACTGTAGTCTGGTAGTGTAACCTAACTGCAGTCTAGTAGTGGAACCTCACTGTAGTCTGGTAGTGTAACCTCACTGTAGTCTAGTAGTGTAATCTCACGGTAGTCTAGTAATGTAACCTCACTGTAGTCTAGTAGTGTAACCTAACTGTAGTCTAGTGGTGTAGCCTGGTAGTGTATTCTCACTGTAGTCTAGTAGTGTAACCTCACTGTAGTTTGGTAGTGAAACCTCACTGTAGTCTGGTAGTGTAATCTCACTGTAGTCTAGTAGTGTAACCCCACTGTAGTGTAACCTCACTGTAGTCTGGTAGTGTAACTTCACTGTAGTCTGGTAGTATAACCTCACTGTAGTCTAGTAGTATAACATCACTGTAGTCTAGTAGTGTAACCTCACTGTAGTCTAGTAGTGTAAACTCACTGTAGTGTAACCTCACTGTAGTCTAGTGGTGTAACCTCACTGTAGTCTAGTGGTGTAACCTCACTGTAGTCTGGTAGTGTAACCTCACTGTATTCTCGTAGTTTAACCTCACTGTAGTCTCGTAGTGTAATCTCACGGTAGTCTAGTAATGTAACCTCACTGTAGTCTAGTAGTGTAACCTCACTATAGTCTAGTAGTGTAACCTCACTGTAGTCTAGTGGTGTAGCCTGGTAGTGTATTCTCACTGTAGTCTGGTAGTGTAACCTCACTGTAGTCTAGTAGTGTAACCTTAATGTAGTCTAGTAATGTAACCTCACTGTAGTGTGACCTCACTGTAGTCTAGTAGTGTGACCTCATTGTAGTCTGGTAGTGTAACCTTACTGTAGTCTAGTGGTGTAACGTCACTGTAGTCTGGTATTGTAACCTCACTGTAGTCTAGTAATGTAACCTCACTGTAGTGTGACCTCACTGTAGTCTAGTAGTGTAACCTCACTGTAGTCTGGTAATGTAACTTCACTGTAGTGTGGTAGTGTAACCTCACTGTAGTCTGGTAGTGTAACCTCACTGTAGTCTAGTAGTGTAACCTCACTGTAGTGTGACCTCACTGTAGTCTAGTAGTGTAACCTCACTGTAGTCTGGTAGTGTAACTTCACTGTAGTGTGGTAGTGTAACCTCACTGTAGTCTGGTAGTGTAATCTCACTGTAGTCTAGTAGTGTAACCTCACTGTAGTCTGGTAATGTAACCTCACTGTAGTGTGACCTCACTGTAGTCTGGTAGTGTAACCTCACTGTAGTCTGGTAGTGTAACCTCACTGTAGTCTAGTGGTGTAACCTCACTGTAGTGTGACCTCACTGTAGTCTAGTAGTGTAACCTCACTGTAGTCTGGTAGTGTAACCTCACTGTAGTCTAGTGGTGTAACCTCACTGTAGTCTAGTAGTGTAACCTCACTGTAGTCTAGTGATGTAACCTTACTGTAGTGTGACCTCACTGTAGTCTAGTAGTGTAACCTCACTGTAGTCTGGTAGTGTAACATAACTGTAGTCTAGTAGTGTAACCTCACTGTAGTCTGGAAGTGTAACCTCACTGTAGTCTCGTAGTGTAATCTCACGGTAGTCTAGTAATGTAACCTCACTTTAGTCTAGTAGTGTAACCTCACTGTAGTCTAGTAGTGTAACCTCACTGTAGTCTAGTGGTGTAGCCTGGTAGTTTATTCTCACTGTAGTCTAGTAGTGTAACCTCACTGTAGTCTGGTAGTGTAACCTCACTGTAGTCTGGTAGTGTAATCGCACTGTAGTCTAGTAGTGTAACCCCACTGTAGTGTGACCTCACTGTAGTCTAGTAGTGTAACCTCACTGTAGTCTGGTAGTGTAACTTCACTGTAGTGTGGTAGTGTAACCTCACTGTAGTCTGGTAGTGTAACCTCACTGTAGTCTAGTAGTGTAACCTCACTGTAGTGTGACCTCACTGTAGTCTAGTAGTGTAACCTCACTGTAGTCTAGTGGTGTAACCTCACTGTAGTCTGGTAGTGTAACCTCACTGTAGTCTAGTAATGTAAGCTCACTGTAGTCTAGTGGTGTAACCTCACTGTAGTCTGGTAGTGTAACCTCACTGTATTCTCGTAGTTTAACCTCACTGTAGTCTCGTAGTGTAATCTCACGGTAGTCTAGTAATGTAACCTCACTGTAGTCTAGTAGTGTAACCTCACTATAGTCTAGTAGTGTAACCTCACTGTAGTCTAGTGGTGTAGCCTGGTAGTGTATTCTCACTGTAGTCTGGTAGTGTAACCTCACTGTAGTCTAGTAGTGTAACCTTAATGTAGTCTAGTAATGTAACCTCACTGTAGTGTGACCTCACTGTAGTCTAGTAGTGTGACCTCATTGTAGTCTGGTAGTGTAACCTTACTGTAGTCTAGTGGTGTAACGTCACTGTAGTCTGGTATTGTAACCTCACTGTAGTCTAGTAATGTAACCTCACTGTAGTCTGGAAGTGTAACCTCACTGTAGTCTCGTAGTGTAATCTCACGGTAGTCTAGTAATGTAACCTCACTTTAGTCTAGTAGTGTAACCTCACTGTAGTCTAGTAGTGTAACCTCACTGTAGTCTAGTGGTGTAGTCTGGTAGTTTATTCTCACTGTAGTCTGGTAGTGTAACTTCACTGTAGTGTGGTAGTGTAACCTCACTGTAGTCTGGTAGTGTAACCTCACTGTAGTCTAGTAGTGTAACCTCACTGTAGTGTGACCTCACTGTAGTCTAGTAGTGTAACCTCACTGTAGTCTGGTAATGTAACTTCACTGTAGTGTGGTAGTGTAACCTCACTGTAGTCTGGTAGTGTAACCTCACTGTAGTCTAGTAGTGTAACCTCACTGTAGTCTGGTAATGTAACCTCATTGTAGTGTGACCTCACTGTAGTCTAGTAGTGTAACCTCATTGTAGTCTGGTAGTGTAACCTCACTGTAGTCTAGTGGTGTAACCTCACTGTAGTCTAGTAGTGTAACCTCACTGTAGTCTAGTGATGTAACCTTACTGTAGTGTGACCTCACTGTAGTCTAGTAGTGTAACCTCACTGTAGTCTGGTAGTGTAACCTAACTGTAGTCTAGTAGTGTAACCTCACTGTAGTCTGGAAGTGTAACCTCACTGTAGTCTCGTAGTGTAATCTCACGGTAGTCTAGTAATGTCACCTCACTTTAGTCTAGTAGTGTAACCTCACTGTAGTCTAGTAGTGTAACCTCACTGTAGTCTAGTGGTGTATCCTGGTAGTTTATTCTCACTGTAGTCTAGTAGTGTAACCTCACTGTAGTCTGGTAGTGTAATCGCACTGTAGTCTAGTAGTGTAACCCCACTGTAGTGTGACCTCACTGTAGTCTAGTAGTGTAACCTCACTGAAGTCTAGTGGTGTAACCTCACTGTAGTCTGGCAGTGTAAACTCACTGTAGTCTAGTGGTGTAACCTCACTGTAGCCCTAGTAGTGTAACCTCACTGTAGTCTAGTAGTGTTACCTAACTGTAGTCTAGTGGTGTAACCTGACTGTAGTCTAGTGATGTGACCTTACTGTAGTGTGACCTCACTGTAGTCTAGTAGTGGATAACCTCACTGTAGTCTGGTAGTGTAACCTAACTGTAGTCTAGTGGTGTAACCTCACTGTAGTCTGGTAGTGTAACCTCACTGTAGTCTCGTAGTGTAACCTCAATGTAGTCTCGTAGTGTAATCTCACGGTAGTCTAGTAATGTAACCTCACTGTAGTCTAGTAGTGTAACCTCACTATAGTCTAGTAGTGTAACCTCACTGTAGTCTAGTGGTGTAGCCTGGTAGTGTATTATCACTGTAGTCTGGTAGTGTAACCTCACTGTAGTCTGGTAGTGTAACCTTAATGTAGTCTAGTAATGTAACCTCACAGTAGTGTGACCTCACTGTAGTCTAGTAGTGTAACCTCACTGTAGTCTGGTAGTGTAATCTCACTGTACTGTGACGTCATTGTAGTCTAGTGGTGTAACGTCACTGTAGTCTGGTATTGTAACCTCACTGTAGTCTAGTAATGTAACCTCACTGTAGTGTGACCTCACTGTAGTTTAGTAGTGTAACCTCACTGTAGTCTGGTAGTGTAACTTCACTGTAGCCCGGTAGTGTAACCTCACTGTAGTCTGGTAGTGTAACCTCACTGTAGTCTAGTAGTGTAACCTCACTGTAGTCTAATAATGTAATCTCACTGTAGTCTAGTGGTGTAACCTCACTGTAGTCTAGTAGTGTAACCTCACTGTAGTCTGGTAGTGTAACCTCATTGTAGTCTAGATGTTTGGCCTGGTAGTGTATTCTCACTGTAGTCTAGTAGTGTAACCTCACTGTAGTCTAGTAGGGTAACCCCACTGTAGTGTGACCTCACTGTAGTCTAGTAGTGTAACCTCACTGTAGTCTGGTAGTGTAACCTCACTGTAGTCTAGTAGTATAACCTCACTGTAGTCTAGTAGTGTAACCTCACTGTAGTCTAGTAGTGTAAACTCACTGTAGTGTACCCTCACTGTAGTCTAATGGTGTAACCTCACTGTAGTCTAGTGGTGTAACCTCACTGTAGTCTGGTAGTGTAACCTCACTGTAGTCTAGTGGTGTAACCTCACTGTAGCATGGTAGTGTAACCTCACTGTAGTCTAGTAGTGTAACCTCACTGTAGTCTAGTGGTGTAACCTCACTGTAGCATGGTAGTGTAACCTCACTGTAGTCTAGTAGTGTTACCTAACTGTAGACTAGTGGTGTAACCTGACTGTAGTCTAGTGATGTGACCTTACTGTAGTGTGACCTTACTGTAGTCTAGTAGTGGATAACCTCAATGTAGTCTGGTAGTGTAACCTAACTGTAGTCTAGTAGTGTAATCTCACTGTAGTTTGGTAGTGTAACCTCACTGTAGTCTCGTAGTGTAACCTCACTGTAGTCTCGTAGTGTAATCTCACGGTAGTCTAGTAGTATAACCTCACTATAGTCTAGTAGTGTAACCTCACTGTAGTCTAGTGGTGTAGCCTGGTAGTGTATTCTCACTGTAGTCTGGTAGTGTAACCTCACTGTAGTCTGGTAGTGTAACCTTAATGTAGTCTAGTAATGTAATCTCACTGTAGTCTAGGAGTGTAACCTCACTGTAGTCAAGTAGTGTAAACTAACTGTTGTCTGGCAGTGTAACCTCACTGTAGTCTAGTGTTGTAACCTCACTGTAGCCTGGTAGTGTAACCTCACTGTGTCTAGTAGTGTTACCTAACTGTAGTCTAGTGGTGTAACCTGACTGTAGTCTAGTGATGTGACCTTACTGTAGTGTGACCTCACTGTAGTCTAGTAGTGGATAACCTCACTGTAGTCTGGTAGTGTAACCTAACTGTAGTCTAGTGGTGTAACCTCACTGTAGTCTGGTAGTGTAACCTCACTGTAGTCTCGTAGTGTAACCTCAATGTAGTCTCGTAGTGTAATCTCACGGTAGTCTAGTAATGTAACCTCACTGTAGTCTAGTAGTGTAACCTCACTATAGTCTAGTAGTGTAACCTCACTGTAGTCTAGTGGTGTAGCCTGGTAGTGTATTATCACTGTAGTCTGGTAGTGTAACCTCACTGTAGTCTGGTAGTGTAACCTTAATGTAGTCTAGTAATGTAACCTCACAGTAGTGTGACCTCACTGTAGTCTAGTAGTGTAACCTCACTGTAGTCTGGTAGTGTAATCTCACTGTACTGTGACGTCATTGTAGTCTAGTGGTGTAACGTCACTGTAGTCTGGTATTGTAACCTCACTGTAGTCTAGTAATGTAACCTCACTGTAGTGTGACCTCACTGTAGTTTAGTAGTGTAACCTCACTGTAGTCTGGTAGTGTAACTTCACTGTAGCCCGGTAGTGTAACCTCACTGTAGTCTGGTAGTGTAACCTCACTGTAGTCTAGTAGTGTAACCTCACTGTAGTCTAATAATGTAATCTCACTGTAGTCTAGTGGTGTAACCTCACTGTAGTCTAGTAGTGTAACCTCACTGTAGTCTGGTAGTGTAACCTCATTGTAGTCTAGATGTTTGGCCTGGTAGTGTATTCTCACTGTAGTCTAGTAGTGTAACCTCACTGTAGTCTAGTAGGGTAACCCCACTGTAGTGTGACCTCACTGTAGTCTAGTAGTGTAACCTCACTGTAGTCTGGTAGTGTAACCTCACTGTAGTCTAGTAGTATAACCTCACTGTAGTCTAGTAGTGTAACCTCACTGTAGTCTAGTAGTGTAAACTCACTGTAGTGTACCCTCACTGTAGTCTAATGGTGTAACCTCACTGTAGTCTAGTGGTGTAACCTCACTGTAGTCTGGTAGTGTAACCTCACTGTAGTCTAGTGGTGTAACCTCACTGTAGCATGGTAGTGTAACCTCACTGTAGTCTAGTAGTGTAACCTCACTGTAGTCTAGTGGTGTAACCTCACTGTAGCATGGTAGTGTAACCTCACTGTAGTCTAGTAGTGTTACCTAACTGTAGACTAGTGGTGTAACCTGACTGTAGTCTAGTGATGTGACCTTACTGTAGTGTGACCTTACTGTAGTCTAGTAGTGGATAACCTCAATGTAGTCTGGTAGTGTAACCTAACTGTAGTCTAGTAGTGTAATCTCACTGTAGTTTGGTAGTGTAACCTCACTGTAGTCTCGTAGTGTAACCTCACTGTAGTCTCGTAGTGTAATCTCACGGTAGTCTAGTAGTATAACCTCACTATAGTCTAGTAGTGTAACCTCACTGTAGTCTAGTGGTGTAGCCTGGTAGTGTATTCTCACTGTAGTCTGGTAGTGTAACCTCACTGTAGTCTGGTAGTGTAACCTTAATGTAGTCTAGTAATGTAATCTCACTGTAGTCTAGGAGTGTAACCTCACTGTAGTCAAGTAGTGTAAACTAACTGTTGTCTGGCAGTGTAACCTCACTGTAGTCTAGTGTTGTAACCTCACTGTAGCCTGGTAGTGTAACCTCACTGTGTCTAGTAGTGTTACCTAACTGTAGTCTAGTGGTGTAACCTGACTGTAGTCTAGTGATGTGACCTTACTGTAGTGTGACCTTACTGTAGTCTAGTAGTGGATAACCTCAATGTAGTCTGGTAGTGTAACCTAACTGTAGTCTAGTAGTGTAATCTCACTGTAGTTTGGTAGTGTAACCTCACTGTAGTCTCGTAGTGTAACCTCACTGTAGTCTCGTAGTGTAATCTCACGGTAGTCTAGTAGTGTAACCTCACTATAGTCTAGTAGTGTAACCTCACTGTAGTCTAGTGGTGTAGCCTGGTAGTGTATTCTCACTGTAGTCTAGTGTTGTAACCTCACTGTAGCCTGGTAGTGTAACCTCACTGTGTCTAGTAGTGTTACCTAACTGTAGTCTAGTGGTGTAACCTCACTGTAGTCTAGTGGTGTAACCTCACTGTAGTCTGGCAGTGTAACCTCACTGTAGTCTAGTGTTGTAACCTCACTGTAGCCTGGTAGTGTAACCTCACTGTGTCTAGTAGTGTTACCTAACTGTAGTCTAGTGGTGTAACCTGACTGTAGTCTAGTGATGTGACCTTACTGTAGTGTGATCTCACTGTAGTCTAGTAGTGGATAACCTAACTGTAGTCTGGTAGTGTAAGCTAACTGTAGTCTAGTAGTGTAACCTCACTGTAGTCTGGTAGTGTAACCTCACTGTAGTCTCGTAGTGTAACCTCACTGTAGTCTCGTAGTGTAATCTCACGGTAGTCTAGTAATGTAACCTCACTGTAGTCTAGTAGTGTAACCTCACTATAGTCTAGTAGTGTAACCTCACTGTAGTCTAGTGGTGTAGCCTGGTAGTTTATTCTCACTGTAGTCTGGTAGTGTAACCTCACTGTAGTCTGGTAGTGTAACCTTAATGTAGTCTAGTAATGTAACCTCACTGTAGTGTGAACTCACTGTAGTCTAGTAGTGTAACCTCACTGTAGTCTGGTATTGTATCCTCACTGTAGTCTAGTAATGTAACCTCACTGTAGTGTGACCTCACTGTAGTCTGGTAGTGTAACCTAACTGTAGTCTAGTAGTGTAACCTCACTGTAGTCTGGAAGTGTAACCTCACTGTAGTCTCGTAGTGTAATCTCACGGTAGTCTAGTAATGTCACCTCACTTTAGTCTAGTAGTGTAACCTCACTGTAGTCTAGTAGTGTAACCTCACTGTAGTCTAGTGGTGTATCCTGGTAGTTTATTCTCACTGTAGTCTAGTAGTGTAACCTCACTGTAGTCTGGTAGTGTAATCGCACTGTAGTCTAGTAGTGTAACCCCACTGTAGTGTGACCTCACTGTAGTCTAGTAGTGTAACCTCACTGAAGTCTAGTGGTGTAACCTCACTGTAGTCTGGCAGTGTAACCTCACTGTAGTCTAGTGGTGTAACCTCACTGTAGCCTGGTAGTGTAACCTCACTGTAGTCTAGTAGTGTTACCTAACTGTAGTCTAGTGGTGTAACCTGACTGTAGTCTAGTGATGTGACCTTACTGTAGTGTGACCTCACTGTAGTCTAGTAGTGGATAACCTCACTGTAGTCTGGTAGTGTAACCTAACTGTAGTCTAGTGGTGTAACCTCACTGTAGTCTGGTAGTGTAACCTCACTGTAGTCTCGTAGTGTAACCTCAATGTAGTCTCGTAGTGTAATCTCACGGCAGTCTAGTAATGTAACCTCACTGTAGTCTAGTAGTGTAACCTCACTATAGTCTAGTAGTGTAACCTCACTGTAGTCTAGTGGTGTAGCCTGGTAGTGTATTATCACTGTAGTCTGGTAGTGTAACCTCACTGTAGTCTGGTAGTGTAACCTTAATGTAGTCTAGTAATGTAACCTCACAGTAGTGTGACCTCACTGTAGTCTAGTAGTGTAACCTCACTGTAGTCTGGTAGTGTAATCTCACTGTACTGTGACCTCATTGTAGTCTAGTGGTGTAACGTCACTGTAGTCTGGTATTGTAACCTCACTGTAGTCTAGTAATGTAACCTCACTGTAGTGTGACCTCACTGTAGTTTAGTAGTGTAACCTCACTGTAGTCTGGTAGTGTAACTTCACTGTAGCCCAGTAGTGTAACCTCACTGTAGTCTGGTAGTGTAACCTCACTGTAGTCTAGTAGTGTAACCTCACTGTAGTCTAATAATGTAATCTCACTGTAGTCTAGTGGTGTAACCTCACTGTAGTCTAGTAGTGTAACCTCACTGTAGTCTGGTAGTGTAACCTCATTGTAGTCTAGTTGTTTGGCCTGGTAGTGTATTCTCACTGTAGTCTAGTAGTGTAACCTCACTGTAGTCTGGTAGTGTAACCTCACTGTAGTCTGGTAGTGTAATCTCACTGTAGTCTAGTAGTGTAACCCCACTGTAGTGTGACCTCACTGTAGTCTAGTAGTGTAACCTCACTGTAGTCTAGTAGTGTAACCTCACTGTAGTCTGGTAGTGTAACCTCACTGTAGTCTAGTAGTATAACCTCACTGTAGTCTAGTAGTGTAACCTCACTGTAGTCTAGTAGTGTAAACTCACTGTAGTGTACCCTCACTGTAGTCTAATAGTGTAACCTCACTGTAGTCTAGTGGTGTAACCTCACTGTAGTCTGGTAGTGTAACCTCACTGTAGTCTAGTGGTGTAACCTCACTGTAGCATGGTAGTGTAACCTCACTGTAGTCTAGTAGTGTTACCTAACTGTAGACTAGTGGTGTAACCTGACTGTAGTCTAGTGATGTGACCTTACTGTAGTGTGACCTTACTGTAGTCTAGTAGTGGATAACCTCAATGTAGTCTGGTAGTGTAACCCAACTGTAGTCTAGTAGTGTAATCTCACTGTAGTTTGGTAGTGTAACCTCACTGTAGTCTCGTAGTGTAACCTCACTGTAGTCTCGTAGTGTAATCTCACGGTAGTCTAGTAGTATAACCTCACTATAGTCTAGTAGTGTAACCTCACTGTAGTCTAGTGGTGTAGCCTGGTAGTGTATTCTCACTGTAGTCTGGTAGTGTAACCTCACTGTAGTCTGGTAGTGTAACCTTAATGTAGTCTAGTAATGTAATCTCACTGTAGTCTAGGAGTGTAACCTCACTGTAGTCAAGTAGTGTAAACTAACTGTTGTCTGGCAGTGTAACCTCACTGTAGTCTAGTGTTGTAACCTCACTGTAGCCTGGTAGTGTAACCTCACTGTGTCTAGTAGTGTTACCTAACTGTAGTCTAGTGGTGTAACCTGACTGTAGTCTAGTGATGTGACCTTACTGTAGTGTGACCTTACTGTAGTCTAGTAGTGGATAACCTCAATGTAGTCTGGTAGTGTAACCTAACTGTAGTCTAGTAGTGTAATCTCACTGTAGTTTGGTAGTGTAACCTCACTGTAGTCTCGTAGTGTAACCTCACTGTAGTCTCGTAGTGTAATCTCACGGTAGTCTAGTAGTGTAACCTCACTATAGTCTAGTAGTGTAACCTCACTGTAGTCTAGTGGTGTAGCCTGGTAGTGTATTCTCACTGTAGTCTAGTGTTGTAACCTCACTGTAGCCTGGTAGTGTAACCTCACTGTGTCTAGTAGTGTTACCTAACTGTAGTCTAGTGGTGTAACCTCACTGTAGTCTAGTGGTGTAACCTCACTGTAGTCTGGCAGTGTAACCTCACTGTAGTCTAGTGTTGTAACCTCACTGTAGCCTGGTAGTGTAACCTCACTGTGTCTAGTAGTGTTACCTAACTGTAGTCTAGTGGTGTAACCTGACTGTAGTCTAGTGATGTGACCTTACTGTAGTGTGACCTCACTGTAGTCTAGTAGTGGATAACCTAACTGTAGTCTGGTAGTGTAAGCTAACTGTAGTCTAGTAGTGTAACCTCACTGTAGTCTGGTAGTGTAACCTCACTGTAGTCTCGTAGTGTAACCTCACTGTAGTCTCGTAGTGTAATCTCACGGTAGTCTAGTAATGTAACCTCACTGTAGTCTAGTAGTGTAACCTCACTATAGTCTAGTAGTGTAACCTCACTGTAGTCTAGTGGTGTAGCCTGGTAGTTTATTCTCACTGTAGTCTGGTAGTGTAACCTCACTGTAGTCTGGTAGTGTAACCTTAATGTAGTCTAGTAATGTAACCTCACTGTAGTGTGAACTCACTGTAGTCTAGTAGTGTAACCTCACTGTAGTCTGGTATTGTATCCTCACTGTAGTCTAGTAATGTAACCTCACTGTAGTGTGACCTCACTGTAGTCTAGTAGTGTAACCTCACTGTAGTCTGGTAGTGTAACCTCACTGTAGGCTAGTAGTGTAACCTCACTGTAGTCTGGTAGTGTAACCTCAGTGTAGTCTAGTAGTGTAACCTCACTGTAGTCTAGTAGTGTAACCTCTCTGTAGTCTAGTAGTGTAATCTCACTGTAGTCTAGTAGTGTATCCTCACTGTAGTCTAGTGGTGTAACCTCACTGTAGCCTGGTAGTGTATTCTCACTGTAGTCTAGTAGTGTAATCTCACTGTAGTCTAGTAGTGTAACCTCACTGTAGTCTAGTGGTGTAGCCTGGTAGTGTATTCTCACTGTAGTCTGGTAGTGTAACCTCACTGTAGTCTGGTAGTGTAACCTCACTGTAGTCTGGTAGTGTAACCTCACTGTAGTCTAGTAGTGTAACCTCACTGTAGTCTGGTAGTGTAACCTCACTGTAGTCTAGTAGTGTAACCTCACTGTAGTCTAGTAGTGTAACTTCACTGTAGTCTAGTAGTGTAACCTCACTGTAGTCTAGTAGTGTAACCTCACTGTAGTCTGGTAGTGTAACCTCACTGTAGTCTGGTAGTGTAACCCTACTGTAGTCTAGTAGTGTAACCTCACTGTAGTCTGGTAGTGTAACCTCACTGTAGTCTAGTAATGTAAGCTCACTGTAGTGTGACCTCACTGTAGTCTAGTGGTGTAACCTCACTGTAGCCTGGTAGTGTATTCTCACTGTAGTCTAGTAGTTTAACCTCACTGTAGTCTAGTGGTGTAACCTCACTGTAGTCTGGTAGTGTAACCTCAATGTAGTCTGGTAGTGTAACCTCACTGTAGTCTAGTAGTGTAACCTCACTGTAGTCTAGTAGTGTAATCTCACTGTAGTCTAGTAGTGTAACCTCTCTGTAGTCTGGTTGTGTAACCTCACTGTAGTGTAATCTCACTGTAGTCTAATAGTGTAACCTCGCTGTAGTCTAGTAGTGTAACCTCACTGTAGTCTAGTAGTGTAACCTCACTGTAGTCTAGTAGTGTAACCTCACTGTAGTCTGGTAGTGTAACCTCACTGTAGTCTGGTTGTGTAACCTCACTGTAGTGTAACCTCACTGTAGTCTAATAGTATAACCTCACTGTAGTCTAGTGGTGTAACCTCACTGTAGTCCAGTAGTGTAACCTCACTGTAGTCTAGTAGTGTAATCTCACTGTAGTCTAGTAGTGTAACCTCACTGTAGTCTAGTAGTGTAACCTTAGTGTAGTCTGGTAGTGTACCCTCACTGTAGTGTAACCTCACTGTAGTCTGGTAGTGTAACCTCACTGTAGTGTAACCTCACTGTAGTCTAGTAGTGTAACCTCACTGTAGTCTGGTAGTGTAACCTCACTGTAGTGTAACCTCACTGTTGTGTAGTAGGGTAACCTCACTGTAGTCTAGTATTGTAACCTCACTGTAGTCTAATAGCGTAACCTCACTGTAGTCTGGTAGTGTAACCTCACTGTAGTGTAACCTCACTGTAGTCTAGTAGTGTAACCTCACTGTAGTCTGGTAGTGTAACCTCACTGTAGTGTAACCTCACTGTTGTGTAGTAGGGTAACCTCACTGTAGTCTAGTAGTGTAACCTCACTGTAGTATAATAGTGTAACCTTACTGTAGTCTGGTAGTGTAACCTCACTGTAGTCTAGTAGTGTAGTCTCACTGTAGTGTAACCTCACTATAGTCTAGTAGTGTAACCTCACTATAGTCTGGTAGTGTAACCTCACTGTTGTGTAGTAGGGTAACCTCACTGTAGTCTAGTAGTGTAACCTCACTGTAGTCTAATAGTGTAACCTCACTGTAGTCTGGTAGTGTAACCTCACTGTAGTCTAGTAGTGTAGTCTCACTGTAGTGTAACCTCACTATAGTCTGATAGTTTAACTTCACTGTAGTCTAGTAGTGTAACCTCACGGTAGTCTAGTGGTGTAACCTCACCGTAGTCTAGTAGTGTAACCTTACTGTAGTGTAACCTCACTGTAGTGTAACCTCACTGTAGTCTGGTAGTGTAACCTCAATGTAGTCTGGTAGTGTAACCTCACTGTAGTCTAGTAGTGTAACCTCACTGTAGTCTAGTAGTGTAATCTCACTGTAGTCTAGTAGTGTAACCTCTCTGTAGTCTGGTTGTGTAACCTCACTGTAGTGTAATCTCACTGTAGTCTAATAGTGTAACCTCGCTGTAGTCTAGTAGTGTAACCTCACTGTAGTCTAGTAGTGTAACCTCACTGTAGTCTAGTAGTGTAACCTCACTGTAGTCTGGTAGTGTAACCTCACTGTAGTCTGGTTGTGTAACCTCACTGTAGTGTAACCTCACTGTAGTCTAATAGTATAACCTCACTGTAGTCTAGTGGTGTAACCTCACTGTAGTCCAGTAGTGTAACCTCACTGTAGTCTAGTAGTGTAATCTCACTGTAGTCTAGTAGTGTAACCTCACTGTAGTCTAGTAGTGTAACCTTAGTGTAGTCTGGTAGTGTACCCTCACTGTAGTGTAACCTCACTGTAGTCTGGTAGTGTAACCTCACTGTAGTGTAACCTCACTGTAGTCTAGTAGTGTAACCTCACTGTAGTCTGGTAGTGTAACCTCACTGTAGTGTAACCTCACTGTTGTGTAGTAGGGTAACCTCACTGTAGTCTAGTATTGTAACCTCACTGTAGTCTAATAGCGTAACCTCACTGTAGTCTGGTAGTGTAACCTCACTGTAGTGTAACCTCACTGTAGTCTAGTAGTGTAACCTCACTGTAGTCTGGTAGTGTAACCTCACTGTAGTGTAACCTCACTGTTGTGTAGTAGGGTAACCTCACTGTAGTCTAGTAGTGTAACCTCACTGTAGTATAATAGTGTAACCTTACTGTAGTCTGGTAGTGTAACCTCACTGTAGTCTAGTAGTGTAGTCTCACTGTAGTGTAACCTCACTATAGTCTAGTAGTGTAACCTCACTATAGTCTGGTAGTGTAACCTCACTGTTGTGTAGTAGGGTAACCTCACTGTAGTCTAGTAGTGTAACCTCACTGTAGTCTAATAGTGTAACCTCACTGTAGTCTGGTAGTGTAACCTCACTGTAGTCTAGTAGTGTAGTCTCACTGTAGTGTAACCTCACTATAGTCTGATAGTTTAACTTCACTGTAGTCTAGTAGTGTAACCTCACGGTAGTCTAGTGGTGTAACCTCACCGTAGTCTAGTAGTGTAACCTTACTGTAGTGTAACCTCACTGTAGTGTAACCTCACTGTAGCCTTGTGGTGTAACCTCACTGTAGTCTAGTAGTGTAACCTTACTATAGTCTGATAGTGTAACCTCACTGTAGTCTAGTAGGGTAAACTCACTGTAGTGTAACCTCACTGTAGTCTGATAGTGTAACCTCACAGTAGTCTGGTAGTGTAACCTCACTGTAGTCTGGTAGTGTAACCTCACTGTAGTCTAGTAGGGTAAACTCACTGTAGTGTAACCTCACTGTAGTCTGGTAGTGTAACCTCACTGTAGTCTAGTAGTGTAACCTCACTGTAGTCTAGTAGTGTAACCTCACTGTAGTGTAACCTCACTGTAGTCTAGTGGTGTAACCTCACTGTAGTCTGGTAGTGTAACCTCACTGTAGTCTAGTAGTGTAACCTCACTGTAGTCTGGAAGTGTAACCTCACTGTAGTCTCGTAGTGTAATCTCACGGTAGTCTAGTAATGTCACCTCACTTTAGTCTAGTAGTGTAACCTCACTGTAGTCTAGTAGTGTAACCTCACTGTAGTCTAGTGGTGTATCCTGGTAGTTTATTCTCACTGTAGTCTAGTAGTGTAACCTCACTGTAGTCTGGTAGTGTAATCGCACTGTAGTCTAGTAGTGTAACCCCACTGTAGTGTGACCTCACTGTAGTCTAGTAGTGTAACCTCACTGAAGTCTAGTGGTGTAACCTCACTGTAGTCTGGCAGTGTAACCTCACTGTAGTCTAGTGGTGTAACCTCACTGTAGCCTGGTAGTGTAACCTCACTGTAGTCTAGTAGTGTTACCTAACTGTAGTCTAGTGGTGTAACCTGACTGTAGTCTAGTGATGTGACCTTACTGTAGTGTGACCTCACTGTAGTCTAGTAGTGGATAACCTCACTGTAGTCTGGTAGTGTAACCTAACTGTAGTCTAGTGGTGTAACCTCACTGTAGTCTGGTAGTGTAACCTCACTGTAGTCTCGTAGTGTAACCTCAATGTAGTCTCGTAGTGTAATCTCACGGCAGTCTAGTAATGTAACCTCACTGTAGTCTAGTAGTGTAACCTCACTATAGTCTAGTAGTGTAACCTCACTGTAGTCTAGTGGTGTAGCCTGGTAGTGTATTATCACTGTAGTCTGGTAGTGTAACCTCACTGTAGTCTGGTAGTGTAACCTTAATGTAGTCTAGTAATGTAACCTCACAGTAGTGTGACCTCACTGTAGTCTAGTAGTGTAACCTCACTGTAGTCTGGTAGTGTAATCTCACTGTACTGTGACCTCATTGTAGTCTAGTGGTGTAACGTCACTGTAGTCTGGTATTGTAACCTCACTGTAGTCTAGTAATGTAACCTCACTGTAGTGTGACCTCACTGTAGTTTAGTAGTGTAACCTCACTGTAGTCTGGTAGTGTAACTTCACTGTAGCCCAGTAGTGTAACCTCACTGTAGTCTGGTAGTGTAACCTCACTGTAGTCTAGTAGTGTAACCTCACTGTAGTCTAATAATGTAATCTCACTGTAGTCTAGTGGTGTAACCTCACTGTAGTCTAGTAGTGTAACCTCACTGTAGTCTGGTAGTGTAACCTCATTGTAGTCTAGTTGTTTGGCCTGGTAGTGTATTCTCACTGTAGTCTAGTAGTGTAACCTCACTGTAGTCTGGTAGTGTAACCTCACTGTAGTCTGGTAGTGTAATCTCACTGTAGTCTAGTAGTGTAACCCCACTGTAGTGTGACCTCACTGTAGTCTAGTAGTGTAACCTCACTGTAGTCTAGTAGTGTAACCTCACTGTAGTCTGGTAGTGTAACCTCACTGTAGTCTAGTAGTATAACCTCACTGTAGTCTAGTAGTGTAACCTCACTGTAGTCTAGTAGTGTAAACTCACTGTAGTGTACCCTCACTGTAGTCTAATAGTGTAACCTCACTGTAGTCTAGTGGTGTAACCTCACTGTAGTCTGGTAGTGTAACCTCACTGTAGTCTAGTGGTGTAACCTCACTGTAGCATGGTAGTGTAACCTCACTGTAGTCTAGTAGTGTTACCTAACTGTAGACTAGTGGTGTAACCTGACTGTAGTCTAGTGATGTGACCTTACTGTAGTGTGACCTTACTGTAGTCTAGTAGTGGATAACCTCAATGTAGTCTGGTAGTGTAACCCAACTGTAGTCTAGTAGTGTAATCTCACTGTAGTTTGGTAGTGTAACCTCACTGTAGTCTCGTAGTGTAACCTCACTGTAGTCTCGTAGTGTAATCTCACGGTAGTCTAGTAGTATAACCTCACTATAGTCTAGTAGTGTAACCTCACTGTAGTCTAGTGGTGTAGCCTGGTAGTGTATTCTCACTGTAGTCTGGTAGTGTAACCTCACTGTAGTCTGGTAGTGTAACCTTAATGTAGTCTAGTAATGTAATCTCACTGTAGTCTAGGAGTGTAACCTCACTGTAGTCAAGTAGTGTAAACTAACTGTTGTCTGGCAGTGTAACCTCACTGTAGTCTAGTGTTGTAACCTCACTGTAGCCTGGTAGTGTAACCTCACTGTGTCTAGTAGTGTTACCTAACTGTAGTCTAGTGGTGTAACCTGACTGTAGTCTAGTGATGTGACCTTACTGTAGTGTGACCTTACTGTAGTCTAGTAGTGGATAACCTCAATGTAGTCTGGTAGTGTAACCTAACTGTAGTCTAGTAGTGTAATCTCACTGTAGTTTGGTAGTGTAACCTCACTGTAGTCTCGTAGTGTAACCTCACTGTAGTCTCGTAGTGTAATCTCACGGTAGTCTAGTAGTGTAACCTCACTATAGTCTAGTAGTGTAACCTCACTGTAGTCTAGTGGTGTAGCCTGGTAGTGTATTCTCACTGTAGTCTAGTGTTGTAACCTCACTGTAGCCTGGTAGTGTAACCTCACTGTGTCTAGTAGTGTTACCTAACTGTAGTCTAGTGGTGTAACCTCACTGTAGTCTAGTGGTGTAACCTCACTGTAGTCTGGCAGTGTAACCTCACTGTAGTCTAGTGTTGTAACCTCACTGTAGCCTGGTAGTGTAACCTCACTGTGTCTAGTAGTGTTACCTAACTGTAGTCTAGTGGTGTAACCTGACTGTAGTCTAGTGATGTGACCTTACTGTAGTGTGACCTCACTGTAGTCTAGTAGTGGATAACCTAACTGTAGTCTGGTAGTGTAAGCTAACTGTAGTCTAGTAGTGTAACCTCACTGTAGTCTGGTAGTGTAACCTCACTGTAGTCTCGTAGTGTAACCTCACTGTAGTCTCGTAGTGTAATCTCACGGTAGTCTAGTAATGTAACCTCACTGTAGTCTAGTAGTGTAACCTCACTATAGTCTAGTAGTGTAACCTCACTGTAGTCTAGTGGTGTAGCCTGGTAGTTTATTCTCACTGTAGTCTGGTAGTGTAACCTCACTGTAGTCTGGTAGTGTAACCTTAATGTAGTCTAGTAATGTAACCTCACTGTAGTGTGAACTCACTGTAGTCTAGTAGTGTAACCTCACTGTAGTCTGGTATTGTATCCTCACTGTAGTCTAGTAATGTAACCTCACTGTAGTGTGACCTCACTGTAGTCTAGTAGTGTAACCTCACTGTAGTCTGGTAGTGTAACCTCACTGTAGGCTAGTAGTGTAACCTCACTGTAGTCTGGTAGTGTAACCTCAGTGTAGTCTAGTAGTGTAACCTCACTGTAGTCTAGTAGTGTAACCTCTCTGTAGTCTAGTAGTGTAATCTCACTGTAGTCTAGTAGTGTATCCTCACTGTAGTCTAGTGGTGTAACCTCACTGTAGCCTGGTAGTGTATTCTCACTGTAGTCTAGTAGTGTAATCTCACTGTAGTCTAGTAGTGTAACCTCACTGTAGTCTAGTGGTGTAGCCTGGTAGTGTATTCTCACTGTAGTCTGGTAGTGTAACCTCACTGTAGTCTGGTAGTGTAACCTCACTGTAGTCTGGTAGTGTAACCTCACTGTAGTCTAGTAGTGTAACCTCACTGTAGTCTGGTAGTGTAACCTCACTGTAGTCTAGTAGTGTAACCTCACTGTAGTCTAGTAGTGTAACTTCACTGTAGTCTAGTAGTGTAACCTCACTGTAGTCTAGTAGTGTAACCTCACTGTAGTCTGGTAGTGTAACCTCACTGTAGTCTGGTAGTGTAACCCTACTGTAGTCTAGTAGTGTAACCTCACTGTAGTCTGGTAGTGTAACCTCACTGTAGTCTAGTAATGTAAGCTCACTGTAGTGTGACCTCACTGTAGTCTAGTGGTGTAACCTCACTGTAGCCTGGTAGTGTATTCTCACTGTAGTCTAGTAGTTTAACCTCACTGTAGTCTAGTGGTGTAACCTCACTGTAGTCTGGTAGTGTAACCTCAATGTAGTCTGGTAGTGTAACCTCACTGTAGTCTAGTAGTGTAACCTCACTGTAGTCTAGTAGTGTAATCTCACTGTAGTCTAGTAGTGTAACCTCTCTGTAGTCTGGTTGTGTAACCTCACTGTAGTGTAATCTCACTGTAGTCTAATAGTGTAACC
Organism: Oncorhynchus mykiss; assembly: GCF_057628025.1. Lineage (NCBI taxonomy): Eukaryota > Metazoa > Chordata > Actinopteri > Salmoniformes > Salmonidae > Oncorhynchus > Oncorhynchus mykiss. The sequence continues at coordinate 42,098,139 of NC_143035.1, forward strand.
TCGCTGTAGTCTAGTAGTGTAACCTCACTGTAGTCTAGTAGTGTAACCTCACTGTAGTCTAGTAGTGTAACCTCACTGTAGTCTGGTAGTGTAACCTCACTGTAGTCTGGTTGTGTAACCTCACTGTAGTGTAACCTCACTGTAGTCTAATAGTATAACCTCACTGTAGTCTAGTGGTGTAACCTCACTGTAGTCCAGTAGTGTAACCTCACTGTAGTCTAGTAGTGTAATCTCACTGTAGTCTAGTAGTGTAACCTCACTGTAGTCTAGTAGTGTAACCTTAGTGTAGTCTGGTAGTGTACCCTCACTGTAGTGTAACCTCACTGTAGTCTGGTAGTGTAACCTCACTGTAGTGTAACCTCACTGTAGTCTAGTAGTGTAACCTCACTGTAGTCTGGTAGTGTAACCTCACTGTAGTGTAACCTCACTGTTGTGTAGTAGGGTAACCTCACTGTAGTCTAGTATTGTAACCTCACTGTAGTCTAATAGCGTAACCTCACTGTAGTCTGGTAGTGTAACCTCACTGTAGTGTAACCTCACTGTAGTCTAGTAGTGTAACCTCACTGTAGTCTGGTAGTGTAACCTCACTGTAGTGTAACCTCACTGTTGTGTAGTAGGGTAACCTCACTGTAGTCTAGTAGTGTAACCTCACTGTAGTATAATAGTGTAACCTTACTGTAGTCTGGTAGTGTAACCTCACTGTAGTCTAGTAGTGTAGTCTCACTGTAGTGTAACCTCACTATAGTCTAGTAGTGTAACCTCACTATAGTCTGGTAGTGTAACCTCACTGTTGTGTAGTAGGGTAACCTCACTGTAGTCTAGTAGTGTAACCTCACTGTAGTCTAATAGTGTAACCTCACTGTAGTCTGGTAGTGTAACCTCACTGTAGTCTAGTAGTGTAGTCTCACTGTAGTGTAACCTCACTATAGTCTGATAGTTTAACTTCACTGTAGTCTAGTAGTGTAACCTCACGGTAGTCTAGTGGTGTAACCTCACCGTAGTCTAGTAGTGTAACCTTACTGTAGTGTAACCTCACTGTAGTGTAACCTCACTGTAGTCTGGTAGTGTAACCTCAATGTAGTCTGGTAGTGTAACCTCACTGTAGTCTAGTAGTGTAACCTCACTGTAGTCTAGTAGTGTAATCTCACTGTAGTCTAGTAGTGTAACCTCTCTGTAGTCTGGTTGTGTAACCTCACTGTAGTGTAATCTCACTGTAGTCTAATAGTGTAACCTCGCTGTAGTCTAGTAGTGTAACCTCACTGTAGTCTAGTAGTGTAACCTCACTGTAGTCTAGTAGTGTAACCTCACTGTAGTCTGGTAGTGTAACCTCACTGTAGTCTGGTTGTGTAACCTCACTGTAGTGTAACCTCACTGTAGTCTAATAGTATAACCTCACTGTAGTCTAGTGGTGTAACCTCACTGTAGTCCAGTAGTGTAACCTCACTGTAGTCTAGTAGTGTAATCTCACTGTAGTCTAGTAGTGTAACCTCACTGTAGTCTAGTAGTGTAACCTTAGTGTAGTCTGGTAGTGTACCCTCACTGTAGTGTAACCTCACTGTAGTCTGGTAGTGTAACCTCACTGTAGTGTAACCTCACTGTAGTCTAGTAGTGTAACCTCACTGTAGTCTGGTAGTGTAACCTCACTGTAGTGTAACCTCACTGTTGTGTAGTAGGGTAACCTCACTGTAGTCTAGTATTGTAACCTCACTGTAGTCTAATAGCGTAACCTCACTGTAGTCTGGTAGTGTAACCTCACTGTAGTGTAACCTCACTGTAGTCTAGTAGTGTAACCTCACTGTAGTCTGGTAGTGTAACCTCACTGTAGTGTAACCTCACTGTTGTGTAGTAGGGTAACCTCACTGTAGTCTAGTAGTGTAACCTCACTGTAGTATAATAGTGTAACCTTACTGTAGTCTGGTAGTGTAACCTCACTGTAGTCTAGTAGTGTAGTCTCACTGTAGTGTAACCTCACTATAGTCTAGTAGTGTAACCTCACTATAGTCTGGTAGTGTAACCTCACTGTTGTGTAGTAGGGTAACCTCACTGTAGTCTAGTAGTGTAACCTCACTGTAGTCTAATAGTGTAACCTCACTGTAGTCTGGTAGTGTAACCTCACTGTAGTCTAGTAGTGTAGTCTCACTGTAGTGTAACCTCACTATAGTCTGATAGTTTAACTTCACTGTAGTCTAGTAGTGTAACCTCACGGTAGTCTAGTGGTGTAACCTCACCGTAGTCTAGTAGTGTAACCTTACTGTAGTGTAACCTCACTGTAGTGTAACCTCACTGTAGTCTGGTAGTGTAACCTCAATGTAGTCTGGTAGTGTAACCTCACTGTAGTCTAGTAGTGTAACCTCACTGTAGTCTAGTAGTGTAATCTCACTGTAGTCTAGTAGTGTAACCTCTCTGTAGTCTGGTTGTGTAACCTCACTGTAGTGTAATCTCACTGTAGTCTAATAGTGTAACCTCGCTGTAGTCTAGTAGTGTAACCTCACTGTAGTCTAGTAGTGTAACCTCACTGTAGTCTAGTAGTGTAACCTCACTGTAGTCTGGTAGTGTAACCTCACTGTAGTCTGGTTGTGTAACCTCACTGTAGTGTAACCTCACTGTAGTCTAATAGTATAACCTCACTGTAGTCTAGTGGTGTAACCTCACTGTAGTCCAGTAGTGTAACCTCACTGTAGTCTAGTAGTGTAATCTCACTGTAGTCTAGTAGTGTAACCTCACTGTAGTCTAGTAGTGTAACCTTAGTGTAGTCTGGTAGTGTACCCTCACTGTAGTGTAACCTCACTGTAGTCTGGTAGTGTAACCTCACTGTAGTGTAACCTCACTGTAGTCTAGTAGTGTAACCTCACTGTAGTCTGGTAGTGTAACCTCACTGTAGTGTAACCTCACTGTTGTGTAGTAGGGTAACCTCACTGTAGTCTAGTATTGTAACCTCACTGTAGTCTAATAGCGTAACCTCACTGTAGTCTGGTAGTGTAACCTCACTGTAGTGTAACCTCACTGTAGTCTAGTAGTGTAACCTCACTGTAGTCTGGTAGTGTAACCTCACTGTAGTGTAACCTCACTGTTGTGTAGTAGGGTAACCTCACTGTAGTCTAGTAGTGTAACCTCACTGTAGTATAATAGTGTAACCTTACTGTAGTCTGGTAGTGTAACCTCACTGTAGTCTAGTAGTGTAGTCTCACTGTAGTGTAACCTCACTATAGTCTAGTAGTGTAACCTCACTATAGTCTGGTAGTGTAACCTCACTGTTGTGTAGTAGGGTAACCTCACTGTAGTCTAGTAGTGTAACCTCACTGTAGTCTAATAGTGTAACCTCACTGTAGTCTGGTAGTGTAACCTCACTGTAGTCTAGTAGTGTAGTCTCACTGTAGTGTAACCTCACTATAGTCTGATAGTTTAACTTCACTGTAGTCTAGTAGTGTAACCTCACGGTAGTCTAGTGGTGTAACCTCACCGTAGTCTAGTAGTGTAACCTTACTGTAGTGTAACCTCACTGTAGTGTAACCTCACTGTAGCCTTGTGGTGTAACCTCACTGTAGTCTAGTAGTGTAACCTTACTATAGTCTGATAGTGTAACCTCACTGTAGTCTAGTAGGGTAAACTCACTGTAGTGTAACCTCACTGTAGTCTGATAGTGTAACCTCACAGTAGTCTGGTAGTGTAACCTCACTGTAGTCTGGTAGTGTAACCTCACTGTAGTCTAGTAGGGTAAACTCACTGTAGTGTAACCTCACTGTAGTCTGGTAGTGTAACCTCACTGTAGTCTAGTAGTGTAACCTCACTGTAGTCTAGTAGTGTAACCTCACTGTAGTGTAACCTCACTGTAGTCTAGTGGTGTAACCTCACTGTAGTCTGGTAGTGTAACCTCACTGTAGTCTAGTAGTGTAAACTCACTGTAGTGTAATCTCACTGTAGTCTAGTAGTGTAAACTCACTGTAGTGTAACCTCACTGTAGTCTAGTGGTGTAACCTCACTGTAGTCTAGTGGTGTAACCTCACAGTAGTCTAGTAGTGTAACCTCACTGTAGTCTAGTGGTGTAACCTCACTGTAGTCTACATACAGCATTTCCTAGTCTTTCTAGATGCCACAACATCTGCTACTATTATGAGTTTGAGGATAAACTTTATCAGAGAGGAGAAGGCTGTTTGGTTGGCCTGCTCGGGGGGGGGGGGGGGGGAAGTCATGATGACCCTGTAGAGGCAATTAGTAATTCCTCTTTCCTCTTCATGTCTTACATTGGAGATTGTCAGATGTTTTCCCTTCTCTGTTGCCAGAAGTTAGGAACTACACTACAAGACCAACAGTATGTGTACACCTGCTCTTCCAATATCTCATTCCAAAATCATGTGCATTAACATGGAGTTGGTCCTGCCCTTTGCTGCTATAACAGCCTCCACTCTTCTGGGAAGGCTTTCCACTAGATGTTGGAACATTGCTGCTATAACAGCCTCCACTCTTCTGGGAAGGCTTTCCACTAGATGTTGGAATATTGCTGCTATAACAACCTCCACTCTTCTGGGAAGGCTTTCCACTAGATGTTGGAACATTTCTGCAGGGACTTGCTTCCATTCAGCCACGAGCATTAGTGAGGTCGGTCACTGATGTTGGGGGTGATTAGGTCCACTCCAGCCGATGCCTGGCATTGCGCATGGTGATCTTAGGCTTGTGTGTGGCTGCTATGCCATGGAAACCCATTTCATGAAGCTCCCGACTAACGGTTCTTGTGCTGACGTTGCATCCAGAGGCAGTTTGGTACTCGGTAGTGAGTGTTGCAACTGAGGACAGACGATTTTTATGCGCTTCGCGCTTCAGCACTCTGCGGTCCAGTTCTGTGAGCTTATGTGGTCTACCACTTCACGGCTGAGCCGTTGTTGCTCCTAGATGTTTCCACTTCACAATAACAGCACTTACAGTTGACCGGGGCAGCTCTAGCAGGGCAGAAATTTTATGAACTGACTTGTTGAAAAGGTGGCATCCTATGACGATGCCATGTTGAAAGTCACTGAGCTCCTCAGTACCGGCCAATCTACTGCCAATGTTTGTCTATGGAGATTGCATGGCTGTGTGCTTGATTTTATACACCTGTCAGCAATGTGTGTGGCTGAAATATAATCCTCTAATTTGAAGGGGTGTCCACATACTGCTGTGTATATAGTGTATCAAGTTTGTCTCAATAAAAGCCTATTCTTTTCAGGATTTCTCATTTGTTGTCATCTGCATTTAATTGAAATGCAATCTAGCTGCACCATCCATGTCCTTGACTGTACCAACTGAAATCATGTTTTACATTTATCACATAGTCAAAAAGTATTACATGTATCCCAGCTCATCACATCTCTTTACATTGATCATTTAACTTATGTGCCAAGTTCTGCCAACCCAGTTACACCTGGATGCTCCCTCATGGCCAATCTGTCTCCATCACATATACATTCTAAGTAGTAGTGTATTCTCTCTCTCTCCCAGCTCAGCCCTGACATCACAATGACTAGTCAGAAGATCAGTTCTCTCTACATGTTGATTTAGAACACTCTGACATCACAATGACTAGTCAGAAGATCAGTTCTCTCTACATGTTGATTTAGAACACTCTGACATCACAATGACTAGTCAGAAGATCAGTTCTCTCTACACGTTGATTTAGAACACTCTGACATCACAATGACTAGTCAGAAGATCAGTTCTCTCTACACGTTGATTTAGAACACTCTGACATCACAATGACTAGTCAGAAGATCAGTTCTCTCTACACATTGATTTAGAACACACTGACAGTCTCTCAACTTCCATTGGTCAATCCCTCCCTCGCTCGCTCCCTGGAGTTCTCTGGTTGCTGTGGTGAATGGCTTGGCTAGAGTAGTGTCCACTGGTCATCTCAGCTAGTCTGATCAACTTTCCATGACTTGTTCATTACTAGTTCTCAGACCCCTTACTCAAACTGCTGAGGACTAACCCCAAACCCTTTCTTATTTGCAGTGAATGCTGGTTAAGTATCTTATTATGTATAAAAGTGGTTCTCATCAGGAAAAGTCTTTGTCTTCTTCAGGTGGTTAGTGGTTCAGGTGGTTTTAACCTGCGGTTATCCCAGGGTGGGTTAGGCAGTCATACAGGCCTGACGCCAGTCCAGTCTCTCTCCCTCCATCTCTCCCGCCGTATCCGTTCAGAGAAGGGATTTTCTCCTCTCAACCCTGTGCTCTCCTCCAGAGTGAGGTCTTATGGGCCCAATAACACCCCCTCTAGTAGGACTCCCCCTCTCTCTCCTCAGTGGCTGGAGAGAAGAGCGTCTCCTACACTCTGCTCTGACCCCTCTGAGGTCAAACAGTCCTCTCATAGTGTTAACGTCCAGGAACACAGGCTATGTTTATCTCTCTTGTTGGTGGTCCATTCGGAGGAATGGGAGGGGGACCTTTTGGCTGGAGGGGCAATACATAAACACCTTCACAGGGGGAGTGGGGCTGGAGGCGTGGGAGCGAGGTCAGTGGGAGTATTGAGTCCTGTCCTTAGTCCCAAACTCTCCTCCCTTTCCTCCTCCTCATCCCTCTCTCCCAGGCTCAGCCCTGGTCACCTGTATTGGAATAGATCTCTGTAAGCCTGGGGGATCTTCTCTATCTCCACAGGCCGAGGCAGGAAGTGCGTTAGTTTCTGGTGTTTCTTCGTCCTCCCCCCCTCCCGTGGCGAGCCGTCCTTGTTGAGCGCTACGTAGTAGAAGCGTCCGGTGTCGGTGTGTTTGTAGAGCGTAGAGGCGTATGTGTTGTACCAATTCTCCTCAAACTGCTCTCTGAACACGCACTCCGCTGTTAACTTCTTCTGCGGAAGAGAGGGAGAGATGGTTGAGTGTGGTGTCCAGTACAGTAGCTTCATTAGGATATAATTAATGGATTAGTTCATTTATATGTTATTAATATTTTGCCAACAGTTTGAGGAGGAAATGTCACAGCAACAGTTCATAACACAATAATCAACAACAAAGAGCTGCTGACGAGGTGAGAGAAGGTAAGAAGGGGAGACTAAGGGAGAGAAAGCCTTCTGAGGGGGTGAGAGAAGGTAAGAAGGGGAGACTAAGGGAGAGAAAGCCTACTGAGGGGGTGAGAGAAGGTAAGAAGGGGAGACTAAGGGAGAGAAAGCCTACTGAGGGGGTGAGAGAAGGGGAGACTAAGGGAGAGAAAGCCTACTGAGGGGGTGAGAGAAGGTAAGTGGGGGAGACTAAGGGAGAGAAAGCCTACTGAGGGGGTGAGAGAAGGTAAGAAGGGGAGACTAAGGGAGAGAAAGCCTTCTGAGGGGGTGAGAGAAGGTAAGAAGGGGAGACTAAGGGAGAGAAAGCCTACTGAGGGGGTGAGAGAAGGTAAGAAGGGGAGACTAAGGGAGAGAAAGCCTACTGAGGGGGTGAGAGAAGGTAAGAAGGGGAGACTAAGGGAGAGAAAGCCTACTGAGGGGGTGAGAGAAGGTAAGAAGGGGAGACTAAGGGAGAGAAAGCCTACTGAGGGGGTGAGAGAAGGTAAGAAGGTGGAACTAAGGGAGAGAAAGCCTACTGAGGGGGTGAGAGAAGGTAAGAAGGGGAGACTAAGGGAGAGAAAGCCTACTGAGGGGGTGAGAGAAGGTAAGAAGGTGGAACTAAGGGAGAGAAAGCCTTCTGAGGGGGTGAGAGAAGGGGAGACTAAGGGAGAGAAAGCCTACTGAGGGGGTGAGAGAAGGTAAGAAGGGGAGACTAAGGGAGAGAAAGCCTACTGAGGGGGTGAGAGAAGGTAAGAAGGTGGAACTAAGGGAGAGCAAGCCTACTGAAGGGGTGAGAGAAGGTAAGAAAGGGAGACTAAGGGAGAGAAAGCCTACTGAGGGGGTGAGAGAAGGTAAGAAGGGGAGACTAAGGGAGAGAAAGCCTACTGAGGGGGTGAGAGAAGGTAAGAATGTGGGACTAAGGGAGAGAAAGCCTGTTGCCTTGTGGTCGGGTTCCTAGGTCCCCAATCAGCTGAACTGAACCAATGGAAAGTGTTCCAGGCTCTGTGAGGCAGGTGCTGGTTATGATAGACCAGGGAGCCTGAGTCCCAAATGGTCCCTTGTTACCTTCATACTGCACTACGACCCATAGGGATTACCATGGGTTTCTAGTCAAAAGTAGTGCACCTCATAGGGAATAGGGTGCTACGGCCCAAACATGAATCCAAGATGGCGTAGCAGTTCAGACGTCTTTGTCTTGTCGTGTCCCGAGTATATATCTTTTTTTCCCCTCTGTATATATTTTGTATATATTTTTAACCTCTGTTTCAACATACTCTCCTGCAACCCACCTCACCCAATGTGGTATGGATCTGCTATTTTCTATACTTTAGAACCGGAACCCCCAACAGAAGCTAGCCAGCTAACTAGCTACTAGCTAGTAACCAGTTAGCCACTGCTAGCGGTCATCAGCTAACCTTAGCCTGGTCAACTCCTGCCAGTCTGCACAGCGCGAGTCAACCCAGAGCATACCGGACTGCTTTTTCTCCACATCTCCGGTTTCCTACCGCAAGCTCTGAACCTTTTCACCTGGATCATCACAGCTAGCTAGCTGCTATCTGAGTGGCCACTCCTGGCTAACGTCTCTGTCCCGAAGCAAGCACCAGTGAGCTTGAAACTAGCCTTGTGCTATACATATTTTGCCAATTTGCCTGGACCCCTTTTACTGCTGACACAGAGCCCCGCCGATTCCATCACGACTGGTCTACCGACGTAATCCGCCCGAGGGGTTTCAACAGGCTCCTCCGTTGCGACATCCCCTGAAGGCCCATCCGCTAGCATGCTAGCCGCGGCCCGCTGGCTGTCTAGAGCATATCGGACTGTTAGCTGAAGAGGACCATCAGCCAAATTCCTGGTCTACAATACCTATTTTGCCAATTGGCCTGGACCCTTTTACTGCCTACAAGGAGCCCTGCCGATCCAACACGACTGGTCTGTCGACGTAACTGCACGAGGGGGCTACAACAGACTTCTTCTGTCGCAACGTCCCTCTAAGGCCCTTCTGCTAGCATGCTATCCCCGGCCCGCTAGCTGTATGAATCGCCGTGTCTCCAGCTCGCCTGGCTACCCACTGGTCCCTATGATCACTCGGCTACGCATGCCTCTCCCTATTGTCAATATGCCTTATCCATTGCTGTTTTGGTTAGTGATTGTCTTATCTCACTGTAGAGACCAGCCCTGCTCAATATGCCTTAGCTAGCCCTTTTGTTTCATCTCCCACACATGCGGTGACCTCACCTGGTCTAAATGATGTTTCTAGAGACACAACCTCTCATCGTCACTCAATGTCTAGGTTTACCTCCACTGTATTCACATCCTACCATACCCTTGTCTGTACATTATGCCTTGAATCTATTCTTCCACGCCCAAAATCCTGCTCCTTTTACTCTCTGTTAAGAAACGCACTAGATGACCAGTTCTTATAGCCTTTAGCCATATCCTTATTCTACTCCTCCTCTGTTCCTCTGGTGATGTAGAGATTAATCCAGGTCCTGCAGCCCCTAGCTCCACTCCCATTCCCCAGGGGCTCTTATTTGTTGACTTCTGTAACCGTAAAAGCCTTGGTTTCATGCATGTTAACATTAGAAGCCTCCTCCCTAAGTTTGTTTTATTCACTGCTTTAGCACACTCTGCCAATGTCCTAGCCATGTCTGAATCCTGGATTGGAAAGCCATCTAAAATCCAGAAACTTCCATCCCTAACTATAAAATTTTCTGACAGGATAGAACTGCGAAAGGGGGCGGAGTTTCAATCTACTGCAAAGATAGCCTGCAGAGTTCTGTCCTACTATCCAGGTCTGTACCCAAACAATTCAAGCTTCTACTTCTAAAAATCCACCTTTCCAGAAACAAGTCTCTCACGGTTGCCGCTTGTTATAGACCACCTTCTACCCCCAGCTGTGCCCAGGACACCATATGTGAATTGCCCCCCATCTATCTTCAGAGCTAGGTGACCTAAACTGGGACATGCTTAACATCCGTCCTACTTTCTAAGCTAGATGCCCTCAATCTCACACAAATTATCAATGAACCTACCAGGTACAACCCCAAATCCGTAAACACGAGCACCCTCATAGATATCATCCTGACCAACCTGCCCTCCAAATACACCTCTGATGTTTTCAACCAGGATCTCAGCGATCACTGCCTCATTGCCTGCATCCGTAATGGGTCTGCGGTCAAACGACCACCCCTCATCACTGTCAAACGCTCCCTAAAACACTTCAGCGAGCAGGCCTTTCTAATCGACCTGGCCCGGGTATCCTGGAAGGATATTGACCTCATCTCGTCAGTAGAGGATGCCTGGTTATTATTTAAAAGTGCTTTCCTCACCATCTTAAATAAGCATGCTGTCACGGTCGTCCTCCTCTTCGTCTGAAGAGGAGAGGCGAGAAGGATCAGAGGACCAATATGCGGCGTGGTAAGTGTCCATGGTAAAATCTTTAATAAAGAAAGACTGAACACTATACAAACGAGTAACAAAAACAATAAACCAAATTCGACCGTGAAGCTACAAAAAGAGACCTGTGCTGACACAAGCCACTAACATAGACAAAACAAACATAGACTGCCCACCCAACTCACGCCCTGACCATACTAAATAAATACAAAACAACGGAAATAAAGGTCAGAACGTGACAGTACCCCCCCCCAAAGGTGCGGACTCCGGCCGCAAAACCTTGACCTATAGGGGAGGGTCTGGGTGGGCGTCTGTCCGCGGTGGCGGCTCTGGCGCGGGACGCGGACCCCACCTCATCATTGTCTTAGTCCGCCTTATTGTCCGCCTCCGTGGCTCTCTCAGCATGACCACCCCTCTCAATGACCCCACTGGACAGAGGGGCAGCTCGGGACAGAGGGACAGCTGCTCGGGACAGAGGGACAGCTGCTCGGGACAGAGAGACAGCTGCTCGGGACAGAGAGACAGCTGCTCGGGACAGAGAGACAGCTGCTCGGGACAGAGAGACAGCTGCTCGGGACAGAGAGACAGCTGCTCGGGACAGAGAGACAGCTGCTCGGGACAGAGAGACAGCTGCTCGGGACAGCGAGACAGCTGCTCTGGGCAGAGGGGCTCCGGCAGCGGCGCCGGACAGGCGGGAGGCTCCGGCAGCGGCGCCGGACAGGCGGGAGGCTCCGGCAGCGGCGCCGGACAGGCGGGAGGCTCCGGCAGCGGCGCCGGACAGGCGGGAGGCTCCGGCAGCGGCGCCGGACAGGCGGGAGGCTCCGGCAGCGGCGCCGGACAGGCGGGAGGCTCCGGCAGCGGCGCCGGACAGGCGGGAGACTCCGGCAGAGGCGCCGGACAGGCGGGAGACTCCGGCAGAGGCGCCGGACAGGCGGGAGACTCCGGCAGAGGCGCCGGACAGGCGGGAGACTCCGGCAGAGGCGCCGGACAGGCGGGAGACTCCGGCAGAGGCGCCGGACAGGCGGGAGACTCCGGCAGAGGCGCCGGACAGGCGGGAGACTCCGGCAGAGGCGCCGGACAGGCGGGAGACTCCGGCAGAGGCGCCGGACAGGCGGGAGACTCCGGCAGAGGCGCCGGACAGGCGGGAGACTCCGGCAGAGGCGCCGGACAGGCGGGAGACTCCGGCAGCGGCGCCGGACAGGCGGGAGACTCCGGCAGCGGCGCCGGACAGGCGGGAGACTCCGGCAGCGGCGCCGGACAGGCGGGAGACTCCGGCAGCGGCGCCGGACAGGCGGGAGACTCCGGCAGCGGCGCCGGACAGGCGGGAGACTCCGGCAGCGGCGCCGGACAGGCGGGAGACTCCGGCAGCGGCGCCGGACAGGCGGGAGACTCCGGCAGCGGCGCCGGACAGGCGGGAGACTCCGGCAGCGGCGCCGGACAGGCGGGAGACTCCGGCAGCGGCGCCGGACAGGCGGGAGACTCCGGCAGCGGCGCCGGACAGGCGGGAGACGGACCACCTGCAGGGAGGAGACAGAGAGACAGCCTGGTGCGTGGGGCTGCCACAGGAACCACCAGGCTGGGAAGACCTTCAGGAGGCTTGGGGTTAAGAGGAGGCACCTGAAAGACCGGGCTGTGGGGGAGCACTGGAGCTCTGGTGCGCAACCTTGGCACCACTTCCCCAGGCTGGATAACCACTCTAGCCCGGACCGTCCAGAGTGCAGGCACAGGTTGAACCGGGCTGTGGGTAAGCACGGGAGATCTAGTGCTTACTACACGCACCTCTCCCTTCGGCTCCATTCCCACAGTCGCCCGGTACGAGCGGAGCGCGGGCAGAGGACGCACTGCACCCTCCCAGCGCCCCGGAGACACAGCACGCAGAGCCGGCGCAGGATACCCTGGGCCAAAACTGCGTACCGGCGACCAGACCCGCTGAGCAGGCACCATACGCCCTGGCTCGATGCCCGCACTCGCATGACACTCTCGGGGGGCTGTCCTATAGCGCACCGGGCTATGGACACGTACTGGCGACACCGTGCGCTTAACCGCATAACACGGTGCCTGCCCAGTATCGCGCTGCTTATAATAAGCACGAGGGGTGAGCGCAGGTCTGCTACCTGGCTTAGCTCCACCCCTCGTGTGCCCCCCCCCAAAAAAAATTTGGGTCTGTCTCTCGTACCTGTCGCACTGCCGTGCTGCCTCCTCATATCGCCGCCGCTCAGCTTTCGCTGCCTCCAGCTCTGCTTTGGGGCGGCGATATTCCCCAGCCTGTGCCCAGGGTCCCTCTCCGTTCAGTATCTCCTCCCATGTCCAGGAGTCCTGTGATACCGGCCGCTGTTGTTGTTGCTGCTGCTGCTGCTGTCGTCGCTGTTTTCTACCACGCCGCTTGGTCCTTGGTTGGTGGGTGATTCTGTCACGGTCGTCCTCCTCTTCGTCTGAAGAGGAGAGGCGAGAAGGATCAGAGGACCAATATGCGGCGTGGTAAGTGTCCATGGTAAAATCTTTAATAAAGAAAGACTGAACACTATACAAACGAGTAACAAAAACAATAAACCAAATTCGACCGTGAAGCTACAAAAAGAGACCTGTGCTGACACAAGCCACTAACATAGACAAAACAAACATAGACTGCCCACCCAACTCACGCCCTGACCATACTAAATAAATACAAAACAACGGAAATAAAGGTCAGAACGTGACACATGCCCCATTCAAACAATTTAGAAACAGGAACATATATAGTCCTTGGTTCACTCCAGACCTGACTGCCCTTGACCAGCACAAAAACAACCTGGGGTGTTCTGCATTAGCATCGAATAGCCCCCGTGATATAAAACCACAAACCAATATACTCCATCAGTTAGGAAAGCTAAGGCTAGCTTTTTTTTATTTTTATTGTGTTTTAATTTTTTTGTGTTTTTTGGGGGGGATTTTACCCCTTTTTCTCCCCAATTTCGTGGTATCCAATTGTTGTAGTAGCTACTATCTTGTCTCATCGCTACAACTCCCGTACGGGCTCGGGAGAGACGACGTCCTCCGATACACAACCCAACCAATCCGCACTGCTTCTTAACACAGCGTGCATCCAACCCGGAAGCCAGCCGCACCAATGTGTCGGAGGAAACGCCGTGTACCTGGCCACCTTGGTTAGCGCGCACTGCGCCCGGCCCACCACAGGAGTCGCTGGTGCGCGATGAGACAAGGACACCCCTACCGACCAAGGCTAGCTTTTTCAAACAGAAATTTGCATCCCGTAGTACTAACTCAAAAAAGTTCTGGGACACTGTAAAGTCCATGGAGAATAAGAGCACCTCCTCCCAGCTGCCCACTGCACTGAGGCTGGGAAACACTGTCACCACCGATAAATCCACTATAATTGAGAATTTCAATAAGCATTTTTCTATTGCTGGCCATGCTTTCCACCTGGCTACCCCTACCCCGGTCAACAGCACTGCACCCCCCACAGCAACTTCCCCAAACCTCCCCCATTTCTCCTTCACCCAAATCCAGACAGCTGATGTTCTGAAAGAGTTGCAAAATCTGGACCCCTACAAATCAGCTGGGCTAGACAATCTGGACCCTCTCTTTCTAAAATTATCCGCCAAACCCACTGGCTCCAGATCATCTATACGTCTTTTCTAGGTAAAGCCCCGCCTTATCTCAGCTCACTGGTCACCATAGCAGCACCCACCCGTAGCACGCGCTCCAGCAGGTATATTTCACTGGTCATCCCCAAAGCCAATTCCTCGTTTGGCCGCCTTTCCTTCCAGTTCCCTGCTGCCAATGACTGGAACGAATTGCAAAAATCACTGAAACTGGAGACTCATATCTCCCTCACTAACTTTAAGCATCAGCTGTCTGAGTAGCTTCTGTAAATAGCCCATCTGTAAATAGCCCATCAAACTACCTCATCCCCATATTGTTATTTCTCCTTTGCACCCCAGTATCTCTACTTGCACATTCATCTTCTACACATCTATCACTCCAGTGTTTAATTGCTAAATTGTAATTACTTCACCACTATGGCCTATTTACTGCCTTACCTCCCTAATCTTACCTCATTTACACACACTGTATATAGATTTTTCTATTGTGTTATTGACTGTATGTTTGTTTATTCCATGTGTAACATGTGTAACTCTGTGTTGTTGTTTGTGTCGCACTGCTTTGCTTTATCTTGGCCAGGTCGCAGATGTAAATGAGAACTTGTTCTCAACTGGCCTACCTGGTTAAATAAATGTGAAATAAAATAAATAGGGAATAGGGTGCTACGGCCCATATGTCTCTTGTCTAACGTAGTGCACTATATAGGGAATAGGGTGTCTGCGTGTTTCGCCCCTCCCTTGTATTTGATTGATGGATTTAGGTCACTAATTAGTAAGGAAATCCCCTCACCTGGTTGTCTAGGTCGTATTAAGGAACTCGTCTAGGTCTCAGTAAGGAACTCCCCTCACCTGGTTGTCTAGGTCTCAGTAAGGAACTCCCCTCACCTGGTTGTCTAGGTCTCAGTAAGGAACTCCCCTCACCTGGTTGTCTAGGTCTCAGTAAGGAACTCCCCTCACCTGGTTGTCTAGGTCTCAGTAAGGAACTCCCCTCACCTGGTTGTCTAGGTTGTATTAAGGAACTCCCCTCACCTGGTTGTCTAGGTCTTAGTAAGGAACTCCCCTCACCTGGTTGTCTAGGTCTCAGTAAGGAACTCCCCTCACCTCACCTGGTTGTCTAGGTAATAGGGGAGAGGTCAGGTGAAAGGCAGGGGAGAGGTCATGTGATAGGAAGTGGAGAGGTCAGGTGATAGGCAGGGGAGAGGTCAGGTGATAGGCAGTGGAGAGGTCAAGTGATAGGAAGTGGAGAGGTCAGGTGATAGGCAGGGGAGAGGTCAGGTGATAGGCAGGGGAGAGGTCAAGTGATAGGCAGGGGAGAGGTCAGGTGATAGGCAGGGGAGAGGTCAGGTGATAGGCAGGGGAGAGGCAGGGGAGAGGTCAGGTGATAGACAGTGGAGAGGCCAGCTGATAGGAAGTGGGGAGGCCAGGTGATTAGTCTACAGCAATACAATATAATGATCCTCCCTAGACTAGTCTACAACAATACAATGATCCTCCCTTGACTAGCCTACAACTCTAAAATATAATGATCCTCCCTAGACTAGTCTACAATATAATGCTCCTCCCTTGACTAGTCTACAACTCTACAATATAATGATCCTTCCTAGACTAGTCTACAACTCTACAATATAATGATCCTCCCTAGACTAGTCTACAACTCTGCAATATAATGATCCTCCCTAGACTAGTATACAACTCTACAATATAATGATCCTTCCTAGACTAGTATACAACTCTACAATATAATGATCCTTCCTAGACTAGTCTACAACTCTGCAATATAATGATCCTTCCTAGACTAGTCTACAACTCTACAATATAATGATCCTTCCTAGACTAGTCTACAACTCTACAATATAATGATCCTTCCTAGACTAGTCTACAACTCTACAATAAATTGATCCTTCCTAGACTAGTCTACAACTCTACAATATAATGATCCTCCCTAGACTAGTCTACAACTCTACAATATAATGATCCTTCCTAGACTAGTCTACAACTCTGCAATATAATGATCCTCCCTTGACTAGTCTACAATATAATGATCCTCCCTAGACTAGTCTACAACTCTACAATATAATGATCCTTCCTAGACTAGTCTACAACTCTACAATATAATGATCCTTCCTAGACTAGTCTACAACTCTGCAATATAATGATCCTTCCTAGACTAGTCTACAATATAATGATCCTCCTTAGACTAGTCTACAATATAATGATCCTCCCTAGACTAGTCTACAATATAATGATCCTCCCTAGACTAGTCTACAATATAATGATCCTCCCTTGACTAGTCTACAATATAATGATCCTCCCTTGACTAGTCTACAATATAATGATCCTCCCTAGACTAGTCTACAATATAATGATCCTTCCTAGACTAGTCTACAACTCTACAATATAATGATCCTTCCTAGACTAGTCTACAACTCTACAATATAATGATCCTCCCTAGACTAGTCTACAACTCTACAATATAATGATCCTTCCTAGACTAGTCTACAACTCTGCAATATAATCATCCTCCCTTGATTTGTCAACAATATAATGATCCTTCCTAGACTAGTCTACAACTCTACAATATAATGATCCTCCCTTGACTAGTCTACAATTCTACAATATAATGATCCTTCCTAGACTAGTCTACAACTCTGCAATATAATGATCCTTCCTAGACTAGTCTACAATATAATGATCCTCCTTAGACTAGTCTACAATATAATGATCCTCCCTAGACTAGTCTACAATATAATGATCCTCCCTAGACTAGTCTACAATATAATGATCCTCCCTTGACTAGTCTACAATATAATGATCCTCCCTTGACTAGTCTACAATATAATGATCCTCCCTAGACTAGTCTACAATATAATGATCCTTCCTAGACTAGTCTACAACTACAATATAATGATCCTTCCTAGACTAGTCTACAACTCTACAATATAATGATCCTCCCTAGACTAGTCTACAACTCTACAATATAATGATCCTTCCTAGACTAGTCTACAACTCTGCAATATAATCATCCTCCCTTGATTTGTCAACAATATAATGATCCTCCTTAGACTAGTCTACAATATAATGATCCTCCCTTGACTAGTCTACAACAATACAATATAATTATCCTACCTGGACAGAACAATACAACCCAACAGGACAGAACAATAGAACACAACAGGACAGAACAATAGAAAACAACAGGACAGAACAATAGAACAGAATAATAGAACACAACAGGACAGAACAATAGAACAGAATAATAGAACACAACAGGACAGAGCAATAGAACAGAATAATAGAACATAACAGGACAGAACAATAGAACCCAATAGCCTGACAACACCATTCTGTCAGGGTGGGTGTGTTTCAGTGTCTGTCTGTGCGTTTCAGTGTGTGTGTGTGTGTGTGTGTGTGTGTGTGTGTGTGTGTGTGTGTGTGTGTGTGTGTGTGTGTGTGTGTGTGTGTGTGTGTGTGTGTGTGTGTGTGTGTGTGTGTGTGTGTGTGTGTGTGTGTGTGTGTGTGTGTGAGAGTGAGAGTGAGTTCGCCCAACCTCTGGGGTATCTGAATAGTCTGCCCTCTTGACCCAGCTCTCTGCTGTTTGGCTGAGCGGGGTATAACCTGACATCATAAGATAGAAGATGGTAGGGTGCCATTTGGGACACTTGGACTGCAGGCAGCAGATTAATGTGTTTGACCAGCAGCATAATGTGTTTGACCAGCAGATTAATGTGTTTGACCAGCAGATTAATGTGTTTGACCAGCAGATGAATGTGTTTGACCAGCAGATTAATGTGTTTGACCAGCAGATTAATGTGTTTGACCAGCAGATTAATGTGTTTGACCAGCAGATGAATGTGTTTGACCAGCAGATTAATGTGTTTGACCAGCAGATTAATGTGTTTGACCAGCAGATTAATGTGTTTGACCAGCAGATTAATGTGTTTGACCAGCAGCATAATGTGTTTGACCAGCAGCATAATGTGTTTGACCAGCAGCATAGTGTGTTTGACCAGCAGATTAATGTGTTTGACCAGCAGATTAATGTGTTTGACCAGCAGATTAATGTGTTTGACCAGCAGCATAATGTGTTTGACCAGCAGATTAATGTGTTTGACCAGCAGATTAATGTGTTTGACCAGCAGATTAATGTGTTTGACCAGCAGATTAATGTGTTTGACCAGCAGCATAATGTGTTTGACCAGCAGCATAATGTGTTTGACCAGCAGATTAATGTGTTTGACCAGCAGCATAATGTGTTTGACCAGCAGATTAATGTGTTTGACCAGCAGCATAATGTGTTTGACCAGCAGATGAATGTGTTTGACCAGCAGATTAATGTGTTTGACCAGCAGATTAATGTGTTTGACCAGCAGATTAATGTGTTTGACCAGCAGATTAATGTGTTTGACCAGCAGATTAATGTGTTTGACCAGCAGCATAATGTGTTTGACCAGCAGATGAATGTGTTTGACCAGCAGATTAATGTGTTTGACCAGCAGATTAATGTGTTTGACCAGCAGATTAATGTGTTTGACCAGCAGATTAATGTGTTTGACCAGCAGATTAATGTGTTTGACCAGCAGCATAATGTGTTTGACCAGCAGATTAATGTGTTTGACCAGCAGATTAATGTGTTTGACCAGCAGCATAATGTGTTTGACCAGCAGATTAATGTGTTTGACCAGCAGATTAATGTGTTTGACCAGCAGATTAATGTGTTTGACCAGCAGCATAATGTGTTTGACCAGCAGCATAATGTGTTTGACCAGCAGATTAATGTGTTTGACCAGCAGATTAATGTGTTTGACCAGCAGATTAATGTGTTTGACCAGCAGCATAATGTGTTTGACCAGCAGCATAATGTGTTTGACCAGCAGATTAATGTGTTTGACCAGCAGATTAATGTGTTTGACCAGCAGATTAATGTGTTTGACCAGCAGATTAATGTGTTTGACCAGCAGATGAATGTGTTTGACCAGCAGATTAATGTGTTTGACCAGCAGATTAATGTGTTTGACCAGCAGCATAATGTGTTTGACCAGCAGATTAATGTGTTTGACCAGCAGATTAATGTGTTTGACCAGCAGATGAATGTGTTTGACCAGCAGATTAATGTGTTTGACCAGCAGATTAATGTGTTTGACCAGCAGCATAATGTGTTTGACCAGCAGATTAATGTGTTTGACCAGCAGATTAATGTGTTTGACCAGCAGATTAATGTGTTTGACCAGCAGCATAATGTGTTTGACCAGCAGATTAATGTGTTTGACCAGCAGATTAATGTGTTTGACCAGCAGATTAATGTGTTTGACCAGCAGATTAATGTGTTTGACCAGCAGATTAATGTGTTTGACCAGCAGATTAATGTGTTTGACCAGCAGATTAATGTGTTTGACCAGCAGATTAATGTGTTTGACCAGCAGCATAATGTGTTTGACCAGCAGATTAATGTGTTTGACCAGCAGATTAATGTGTTTGACCAGCAGATTAATGTGTTTGACCAGCAGATTAATGTGTTTGACCAGCAGATTAATGTGTTTGACCAGCAGATTAATGTGTTTGACCAGCAGATTAATGTGTTTGACCAGCAGATTAATGTGTTTGACCAGCAGCATAATGTGTTTGACCAGCAG
The DNA here is from genome assembly GCF_057628025.1 of Oncorhynchus mykiss. Taxonomy (NCBI): domain Eukaryota; kingdom Metazoa; phylum Chordata; class Actinopteri; order Salmoniformes; family Salmonidae; genus Oncorhynchus; species Oncorhynchus mykiss. Next base: position 42,117,766 of record NC_143035.1, read on the forward strand.
ATTAATGTGTTTGACCAGCAGATTAATGTGTTTGACCAGCAGATTAATGTGTTTGACCAGCAGCATAATGTGTTTGACCAGCAGATTAATGTGTTTGACCAGCAGATTAATGTGTTTGACCAGCAGATTAATGTGTTTGACCAGCAGATTAATGTGTTTGACCAGCAGATTAATGTGTTTGACCAGCAGATTAATGTGTTTGACCAGCAGATTAATGTGTTTGACCAGCAGATTAATGTGTTTGACCAGCAGATTAATGTGTTTGACCAGCAGATTAATGTGTTTGACCAGCAGCATAATGTGTTTGACCAGCAGCATAATGTGTTTGACCAGCAGCATAATGTGTTTGACCAGCAGCATAATGTGTTTGACAAGCAGATTAATGTGTTTGACCAGCAGATTAATGTGTTTGACCAGCAGCATAATGTGTTTGACCAGCAGCATAATGTGTTTGACCAGCAGCATAATGTGTTTGACCAGCAGCATAATGTGTTTTACCAGCAGATTAATGTGTTTGACCAGCAGATTAATGTGTTTGACCAGCAGATTAATGTGTTTGACCAGCAGATTAATGTGTTTGACCAGCAGCATAATGTGTTTGACCAGCAGATTAATGTGTTTGACCAGCAGATTAATGTGTTTGACCAGCAGCATAATGTGTTTAACCAGCAGATTAATGTGTTTGACCAGCAGATTAATGTGTTTGACCAGCAGATTAATGTGTTTGACCAGCAGATTAATGTGTTTGACCAGCAGATTAATGTGTTTGACCAGCAGATTAATGTGTTTGACCAGCAGATTAATGTGTTTGACCAGCAGATTAATGTGTTTGACCAGCAGCATAATGTGTTTGACCAGCAGATTAATGTGTTTGACCAGCAGCATAATGTGTTTGACCAGCAGATTAATGTGTTTGACCAGCAGCATAATGTGTTTGACCAGCAGATTAATGTGTTTGACCAGCAGCATAATGTGTTTGACCAGCAGCATAATGTGTTTGACCAGCAGCATAATGTGTTTGACCAGCAGATTAATGTGTTTGACCAGCAGCATAATGTGTTTGACCAGCAGATTAATGTGTTTGACCAGCAGATTAATGTGTTTGACCAGCAGATTAATGTGTTTGACCAGCAGATTAATGTGTTTGACCAGCAGATTAATGTGTTTGACCAGCAGCATAATGTGTTTGACCAGCAGATTAATGTGTTTGACCAGCAGATTAATGTGTTTGACCAGCAGATTAATGTGTTTGACCAGCAGATTAATGTGTTTGACCAGCAGATTAATGTGTTTGACCAGCAGATTAATGTGTTTGACCAGCAGATTAATGTGTTTGACCAGCAGATTAATGTGTTTGACCAGCAGATTAATGTGTTTGACCAGCAGATTAATGTGTTTGACCAGCAGATTAATGTGTTTGACCAGCAGATTAATGTGTTTGACCAGCAGCATAATGTGTTTGACCAGCAGCATAATGTGTTTGACCAGCAGCATAATGTGTTTGACCAGCAGCATAATGTGTTTGACCAGCAGATTAATGTGTTTGACCAGCAGATTAATGTGTTTGACCAGCAGCATAATGTGTTTGACCAGCAGCATAATGTGTTTGACCAGCAGCATAATGTGTTTGACCAGCAGCATAATGTGTTTGACCAGCAGATTAATGTGTTTGACCAGCAGATTAATGTGTTTGACCAGCAGATTAATGTGTTTGACCAGCAGATTAATGTGTTTGACCAGCAGCATAATGTGTTTGACCAGCAGATTAATGTGTTTGACCAGCAGATTAATGTGTTTGACCAGCAGCATAATGTGTTTGACCAGCAGATTAATGTGTTTGACCAGCAGATTAATGTGTTTGACCAGCAGATGAATGTGTTTGACCAGCAGATTGATGTGTTTGACCAGCAGAACAGCAGTGTGTTTACACAAATAGAGGTGGAGTTCTGAAACAGTTCTGTGAATTAGCCGGCAGGTTATGGTTGACTGAAGGGGCTAGGGATTAGAGGCTAGGGATTAGAGGTTAGGGGTTAGGGGCTAGGGGTTAGGGGCTAGAGGCTAGAGGTTAGGGGCTAGAGGTTAGAGGTTAGGGGTTAGGGGCTAGAGGTTAGGGGCTAGAGGTTAGGGGTTAGGGGCTAGGGGTTAGAGGTTAGGGGTTAGAGGTTAGGGGCTAGAGGTTAGGGGTTAGGGGTTAGAGGTTAGGGGTTAGGGGTTACGGGCTAGGGGTTAGGGCCAGGGGTTAGGGCTGTGTGAAGGGGTTAGGGGTTATGGCTGTGTGGAGGGGTTAGGGATTAGGGCTGTGTGAAGGGGTTAGGGGTTATGGCTGTGTGGAGGGGTTAGGGATTAGGGCTGTGTGAAGGGGTTAGGGGTTAGGGGTTAGGGCTGTGTGGAGGAGCTAGGGGTTAGGGGCTAGGAGCTAGAGGTTAGGGTTAGGGGCTAGGGGTTAGGGGTCATGGCTGTGTGGAGGGGTGTTGTCTGTAAACACACACCGGGAGACCAGGCACATACCCAGCTAACAATTTTAGGGCGAGAGAACGTTTTTGTAATGTTTGAGTGTCCAGTTTTCTGCCTGTTAGGGGGAACATTCTATGCCAACAAAAACTTTCTGAGAACCTGAATGTTTTAGACACGGTTCAAGAACATTGTCCAGGTTTCTGTGAATCAGTTGTCATGATGTCACTGGATGGTCCCAAAGAATTGTTTTCATTACTGTTAAAAAGTCAATCAAGGCCCTGATTGGTGAACCACTGATCCATTCATCACTCTTCATCTGTTGTCCAGAGATAACTAACCTTACCATTCATCTGTTGTCCAGAGATAACTAACCATACCATTCATCTGTTGTCCAGAGATAACTAACCATACCATTCATCTGTTGTCCAGAGATAACTAACCATACCATTCATCTGTTGTCTAGAGATAACTAACCTTACCATTCATCTGTTGTCCAGAGATAACTAACTATACCATTCATCTGTTGTCTAGAGATAACTAACCATACCATTCATCTGTTGTCCAGAGATAACTAACCTTACCATTCATCTGTTGTCCAGAGATAACTAACCATACCATTCATCTGTTGTCTAGAGATAACTAACCATACCATTCATCTGTTGTCCAGAGATAACTAACCATACCAATTCATCTGTTGTCCAGAGATAACTAACCATACCATTCATCTGTTGTCCAGAGATAACTAACCATACCATTCATCTGTTGTCCAGAGATAACTAACCATACCATTCATCTGTTGTCTAGAGATAACTAGCCTTTGAACCATCTAAACTACTGAGAATCATTGAACCATCTAAACTACTGAGAATCATTGAACCATCTAAACTACTGAGAATCATTGAACCATCTAAACCAATGAATCATTGAACCATCTAAACCAATGAATCATTGAACCATCTAAACCAATGAATCATTGAACCATCTAAACCAATGAATCATTGAACCATCTAAACCAATGAGAATCATTGAACCATCTAAACTACTGAGAATCATTAAACCATCTAAACTACTGAGAATCATTGAACCATCTAAACTACTGAGAATCATTGAACCATCTAAACTACTGAGAATCATTGAACCATCTAAACCACTGAGAATCATTGAACCATCTAAACCAATGAATCATTGAACCATCTAAACTACTGAGAATCATTGAACCATCTAAACCACTGAGAATCATTGTACCATCTAAACTACTGAGAATCATTGTACCATCTAAACTACTGAGAATCATTGAACCATCTAAACCACTGAGAATCATTGAACCATCTAAACTACTGAGAATCATTGTAACATCTAAACCAATGAGAATCATTGAACCATCTAAACTACTGAGAATCATTGTACCATCTAAACTACTGAGAATCATTGAACCATCTAAACCAATGAGAATCATTGAACCATCTAAACCAGTGAATCATTGAACCATCTAAACCAGTGAATCATTGTCCCGACTAAACCACTGAATCATTGAACCGTCTAAACCACTGAATCATTGAACCATCTAAACCAATGAGAATCATTGAACCATCTAAACCACTGAATCATTGAACCATCTAAACCAGTGAATCATTGTCCCGTCTAAACCAGTGAATCATTGTCCCGTCTAAACCACTGAATCATTGAACCGTCTAAACCACTGAATCATTGAACCATCTAAACCACTGAATCATTGAACCATCTAAACCAGTGAATCATTGTCCCGTCTAAACCACTGAATCATTGATCCGTCTAAACCACTGAATCATTGAACCGTCTAAACCACTGAATCATTGTCCCGTCTAAACCACTGAATCATTGAACCGTCTAAACCACTGAATCATTGAACCGTCTAAACCACTGAATCATTGAACTGTCTAAACCACTGAATCATTGAACCGTCTAAACCAGTGAATCATTGTCCCGTCTAAACCACTGAATCATTGAACCGTCTAAACCACTGGATCATTGAACCGTCTAAACCACTGAATCATTGAACCGTCTAAACCACTGAATCATTGAACCATCTAAACCAGTGAATCATTGTCCCGTCTAAACCACTGAATCATTGAACCGTCTAAACCACTGAATCATTGTCCCGTCTAAACCAGTGAATCATTGTCCCGTCTAAACCACTGAATCATTGAACCGTCTAAACCACTGAATCATTGAACCGTCTAAACCACTGAATCATTGAACCGTCTAAACCACTGAATCATTGTCCCGTCTAAACCACTGAATCATTGAACCGTCTAAACCAGTGAATCATTGTCCCGTCTAAACCACTGAATCATTGAACCGTCTAAACCACTGAATCATTGAACCGTCTAAACCACTGAATCATTGTCCCGTCTAAACCACTGAATCATTGTCCCGTCTAAACCACTGAATCATTGAAGCGTCTAAACCACTGAATCATTGTCCCGTCTAAACCACTGAATCATTGTCCCGTCTAAACCACTGAATCATTGAAGCGTCTAAACCAGTGAAATATGTTTTCCATTACCTCAATCATTGTACTTTCAGTTGTTTGAGTCTGGTGTACAAAAGAAAAAGAATGGGAAGCATAGAAATAGAGCACATAGAACAGACCTACTGCTTCTTAAACTGGCTTTCAATGAGAATGACAGATCTATAACTGACATTTCTATGTGTATTGGATTGGGTCGCCCAGAAATATGCATATTGCCACTTTAAAGGTTTCATCTGAAACCAAAAATTCAGCTGTATCAAAGTATTTAAAAACTGTCCATCAGGGCCACCTCAGCCTCACATACACCCTGTGAGCTAACCTGCAAATAGTCCTGACTGTGTATACTTAGTGAACTTGGTCAAATATGTAAATATTTTAACGTCTCTAAAACTAAAGGGAGAAGGTTCCTATCTCGTCCTAACTCAGGGAACGGATGAGTTATGGGACCTGGGAAGACTTTTGACTATTTCTTAGAAGCCCATGAGTCATGAGAGGTAAACACCATGCCTGTCTGTTCTGTGCTGGTCTAGTTGTTTCTATGACAACCCGTACAACACAGAAGTCCTCTATAGCTGCACACGGTATCTTTACTCATCTCTCTTCTGGGTTCCTGCTACAGGTCCACTAAGGATCAACGATATGACCAACCTGATGTGAATATGTACAGTGCCTTGCAAAAGTATTCGGCCCCCTTGAACTTTGCGACGTTTTGCCACATTTCAGGGTTCAAACATAAAGATATAAAACTGTATTTTTTTTGTGAAGAATCAACAACAAGTGGGACACAATCATGAAGTGGAACGACATTTATTGGATATTTCAAACTCTTTTAACAAATCAAAAACTGAAAAATTGGGCGTGCAAAATTATTCAGCCCCTTTACTTTCAGTGCAGCAAACTCTCTCCAGAAGTTCAGTGAGGATCTCTAAATGATCCAATGTTGACCTAAATGACTAATGATGATAAATACAATCCACCTGTGTGTAATCAAGTCTCCGTATAAATGCACCTGCACTGTGATAGTCTCAGAGGTCCGTTAAAAGCGCAGAGAGCATCATGAAGAACAAGGAACACACCAGGCAGGTCCGAGATACTGTTGTGAAGAAGTTTAAAGCCGGATTTGGATACAAAAAGATTTCCCAAGCTTTAAACATCCCAAGGAGCACTGTGCAAGCGATAATATTGAAATGGAAGGAGTATCAGACCACTGCAAATCTACCAAGACCTGGCTGTCCCTCTAAACTTTCAGCTCATACAAGGAGAAGACTGATCAGAGATGCAGCCAAGAGGCCCATGATCACTCTGGATGAACTGCAGAGATCTACAGCTGAGGTGGGAGACTCTGTCCATAGGACAACAATCAGTCGTATATTGCACAAATCTGGCCGTTATGGAAGAGTGGCAAGAAGAAAGCCATTTCTTAAAGATATCCATAAAAAGTGTTGTTTAAAGTTTGCCACAAGCCACCTGGGAGACACACCAAACATGTGGAAGAAGGTGCTCTGGTCAGATGAAACCAAAATTGAACTTTTTGGCAACAATGCAAAACGTTATGTTTGGCGTAAAAGCAACACAGCTGAACACACCATCCCCACTGTCAAACATGGTGGTGGCAGCATCATGGTTTGGGCCTGCTTTTCTTCAGCAGGGACAGGGAAGATGGTTAAAATTGATGGGAAGATGGATGGAGCCAAATACAGGACCATTCTGGAAGAAAACCTCTGCAAAAGACCTGAGACTGGGACGGAGATTTGTCTTCCAACAAGACAATGATCCAAAACATAAAGCAAAATCTACAATGGAATGGTTCAAAAATAAACATATCCAGGTGTTAGAATGGCCAAGTCAAAGTCCAGACCTGAATCCAATCGAGAATCTGTGGAAAGAACTGAAAACTGCTGTTCACAAATGCTCTCCATCCAACCTCACTGAGCTCGAGCTGTTTTGCAAGGAGGAATGGGAAAAAATGTCAGTCTCTCGATGTGCAAAACTGATAGAGACATACCCCAAGCGACTTACAGCTGTAATCGCAGCAAAAGGTGGCGCTACAAAGTATTAACTTAAGGGGGCTGAATAATTTTGCACGCCCAATTTTTCAGTTTTTGATTTGTTAAAAAAGTTTGAAATATCCAATAAATGTCGTTCCACTTCATGATTGTGTCCCACTTGTTGTTGATTCTTCACAAAAAAATACAGTTTTATATCTTTATGTTTGAAGCCTGAAATGTGGCAAAAGGTCGCAAAGTTCAAGGGGGGCGAATACTTTCGCAAGGCACTGTAGGTGTAACAACACAGGCTGTTTGGAGATGACTGTTCCCTGTTCCCTATGACAATAATGTTTTCTGATGAGGTGCAGGGTGAGGTGAGGAAGGGTGGAGGGGCAGAGAGGGGTGGGGTGAGGTGAGGTGGAGTGGCAGAGAGGGGTGGGGTGAGGTGAGTAGAGGTGGAGGGGCAGAGAGGGGTGGGGTGAGGTGAGGTAAGGTGGAGGGGCAGAGAGGGGTGGGGTGAGGTGAGTAGAGGTGGAGGGGCAGAGAGGGGTGGGGTGAGGTGAGGTGAGAAGAGGTGGAGGGGCAGAGAGGGGTGGGTTCAGGAGAGGTGAGGTGGAGGGGCAGAGAGGGGTGGGGTGAGGAGAGGTGGAGGGGCAGAGAGGGGTGGGGTGAGGTGAGGTGGAGGGGCAGAGAGGGGTGGGGTGAGGAGAGGTGAGGTGGATGGGCAGAGAGGGGTGAGGTGAAGTGAGGTGGAGGGGCAGAGAGGGGTGGGGTGAGGTGAGGTGGAGGGGCAGAGAGGGGTGGGGTGAGGTGAGTAGAGGTGGAAGGGCAGAGAGGGGTGGGGTGAGGTGAGTAGAGGTAGAGGGGCAGAGAGGGGTGGGGTGAGGTGAGAAGAGGTGGAGGGGCAGAGATGGGTGAGGTGAGTAGAGGTGGAGGGGCAGAGTGGGGTGAGGTGAGGTGGAGGGGCAGAGAGGGGTGGGGTGAGGAGAGATGAGGTGGAGGGGCAGAGATGGGTGAGGTGAGGTGAGGTGGAGGGGCAGAGAGGGGTAGGGTGAGGTGAGGTGGAGGGGCAGAGCGGGGTGGGGTGAGGAGAGGTGAGGTGGAGGGGCAGAGAGGGGCGAGGTGAGTAGAGGTGGAGGGGTTGAGGAGAGGTGAAGGGAGGAGGAAGAGGGGTAGAGGAGATGGGCAGGGTGAGGTGAGTAGAGGTGGAGGGGTAGAGGAGAGATAAGAGGAGAACATAGAGGAGATTATAGAGAAATTATGAGGAGAGCATAGAGGAGATTATAGAGAGATTATAGAGGAGAGCATAGAGGAGATTATAGAGAGATTATAGAGGAGATTATTGATGAGATTATAGAGGAGATTATAGATGAGATTACAGAGGAGATTATAGAGAGATTATGAGGTGATTATAGATGAGATTACAGAGGAGATTACAGAAGGAGCATATAGGAGATTACAGAAGAGAGCATAGAGGAGATTACAGAGGAGATTATAGAGGAGATTACAGAGGAGATTAGAGCAGATTACAGAGGAGATTATAGAGAGATTATAGAGGAGATTACAGAAGAGAGCATAGAGGAGATTACAGAAGAGATTATAGAGGAGATGACAGAAGAGAGCATAGATGAGAGTATAGAGGAGATTATAGAGGAGAGTATAGAGGAGATTATAGAGGAGAGTATAGAGGAGATTTTAGAGGAGATTACAGAGGAGAGCATAGAGGAGAGTGTAGAGGAGATTATAAAGAGCATAGGCGCTGGAGGTATTGAAATAATTTAGCCAAAATGTGTCTATAATAAATAATTGTCCCAAAAATGATATTACTCCTGTCTGTGCTGACATAAATACAACCATTATAAATATACCAGAGAGCATAGCTTTTTAGCTTCTAAAAATTGCTGTGGATGAAGTTGTATCAGAAGCATTTACAGGCTGAAATCTGGGCAGTCAGATTAGGATACAGACCAAGGACAGGATAAAGTGTGTTTTAACTAAAGTCAGATTAGGATACAGACCAAGGACAGGATAAAGTGTGTTTTTACTAAAGTCAGATTAGTATATAGACCAAGGACAGGATAAAGTGTGTTTTTACTAAAGTCAGATTAGGATACAGACCAAGGACAGGATGAAGTGTGTTTTTACTAAAATCAGATTAGGATACAGACCAAGGACAGGATGAAGTGTGTTTTTACTAAAATCAGATTAGGATACAGACCAAGGACAGGATGAAGTGTGTTTTTACTAAAGTCAGATTAGTATACAGACCAAGGACAGGATGAAGTGTGTTTTTACTAAAGTCAGATTAGGATACAGACCAAGGACAGGATAAAGTGTGTTTTTACTAAAATCAGATTAGGATACAGACCAAGGACAGGATGAAGTGTGTTTTTACTAAAGTCAGATTAGTATACAGACCAAGGACAGGATAAAGTGTGTTTTTACTACTACTTTCTGCGAACTATTACCACCACTTTTAGTCCTGAAATCTTTGGTTGTTTACTACACTACCTTACTCACTCTGTTTAGCACGTGGCCTCACATTTGAATCCTTAATGAGATGGGCGGGGCTAAAGATTAAGAGGGTGTGAACGATGCTGAATGGGTGTAGACAAAGAAGAGCTCTCCAGTAGGTACCAAAACATTCAAGAACCATTTTACAAATGTATCAAATGTTTCTACATTGGGCCGATTCCAGGTGGTGGGTTAAACATATACACTGAGTGGACAAAACATTTAGGCCTACCAAACCCCTTTCAAAGGCACTTCAATCTATTGTCTTGCCCATTCACCCTCTGAATGGCACATGTACACAATCCATGTCTCAATTGTCTCAAGACTTATAAATCCTCCTTTAATCTGTCTCCTCCTCTTCATCTACACTGACTGTCTGTAGTGGATTTAACAAGTGACATCAATAAGGGATCATAGCTTTCACCTGGATTCACCTGGATTCACCTGGTCAGTCTGTCATGGAAAGAGCAGGTGTTCATAATGCACCTGGTCAGTCTCTGTTATAGAAAGAGTTCATAATGTTTTGTACATTCAATGTATTATTATATATCAGTGTTAGGAACATTAGGAACATTTGGCGCCCTGACAAGTGACTGGGAAGATAAAAAAAAACGGCCATCCATATGCCTAAGCCATTAGGGCGACCACGCATGCAGCCAGCACCTTCATTAAACCAGGGAAAATGGCCAAATGAGACACATTTACATGTCATTAAAACAGCCAATAACATATAACATGTCATCATAACAGCCTATAACAGCCTATAACATGTCATTATAACAGCCTATAACAGCCTATATATAACATGTCATTATAACAGCCTATAAATGTCATTATAACAGCCTATAACATGTTATTATAACAGCCTATAACATGTCATTATAACAGCCTATAACAGCCTATAACATGTCATTATAACAGCCTATAACATGTCATTATAACAGCCTATAACAGCCTATAACATGTCATTATAACAGCCTATAAATGTCATTATAACAGCCTGTGACATGTTATTATAACAGCCTATAACATGTCCTTATAACAGCCTATAACAGCCTATAACATGTTATTATAACAGCCTATAACAGCCTAGAACTTATAACATGTGTTATGAAAGGTACACTACAGATCCCCTTCCTCAAGGACAAGGAGCCAGTGTAACCTGAAAGGTACACTACAGATCCCCCTTCTTCAAGGACAGAGCTAGAGTAACCTGAACGATACACTACAGATCCCCCTTCTTCAAGGACAGAGCCAGAGTAACCTGAACGGTACACTACACTCAGGCTATCCAGAAGGCCAAAGTTAGTTACTTTAAGGAGCAGTTCTCTCTCTGTTGGTCTAACCCCAAGAAGTTCTGGAAAACGGTTAAAGACCTGGAGAATAAACCCTCCTCCTCACAGCTGCTCATGTCCCTTAATGTTGATGATGTGGTTGTTACTGACAAGAAGCACATGTCCCTTAACGTTGATGATGTGGTTGTTATTAACAAGAAGCACATGGCTGAGCTCTTTAATCACCACTTCATTAAGTCAGGATTCCTATTTGACTCAGCCATGCCTCCTTGCCTGTCCAACATTTCCTCATCTCCCACCCCTTCTAATGCGACTATCCCCGATGCTCCTCCCTCTTTTCCCCATGCCCCGCTACAAAGTTTCTCCCTGCAGGCAGTCACTGAGTCTGAGGTGCTAAAGGAGCTCCTGAAACTTGACCCCAAAAAACATCTGGGTCAGATGGTTTAGACCCTTTCTTCCTTAAGGTTGCTGCCTCTATCATCGCCAAGCCTCTCTCTGACCTTTCTATCCTGTCTCTCCTTTCTTCTTTAAGGTTGCTGCCTCTATCATCACCAAGCCTCTCTCTGACCTTTCTATCCTGTCTCTCCTCTCTGGGGAGGTTCCCATTGCTTCGAAGGCAGCCACAGTTAGTCCTTCATTTAAAGGGGATATCAAGCTGATCCTAACTCTTATAGGCCTTTTTTCCCCCTGTTTATCAAAAGTGTGTTGTCAACATATTTCTATGTTGTCTATTTCTTTGGTTTCCAATCAGAGGCAGCTGTTTATCGTTGTCTCTGATTGGGGATCACATAGGAAAAACTTGTCAATAATTAACTGACTGGCATTTTGATTCTAAGCAATGTTGTGATGTTTTTTATGGACTTGGCCAGAGGTTTTGATACGGTAGAACATTCCATTCCTGTGGGCCGGCTAAGGAGTATTGGCGGCTCTGAGGGGTCTTTGGCCTGGTTTGCTAACTACCTCTCTCAAAGAGTGCAGTGTATAGAGTCAGAAAATCTGCTGTCTCAGCCACTGTCACCAAGGGAGTACCCCAAGGCCCGATCCTAGGTCCCACGCTCTTCTCAATTTACATCAACAACATAGCTTAGGCAGTAGGAAGCTCTCTCATCCATTTATATGCAGATGATATAGTCTTATACTCAGCTGCCCCCTAGAGCTTGAGGTAGTCACCTCATACAAGTATTTGGGAGTATGGCTAGATGGTAAACTGTCATTCTCTCAGCACATATCAAAGCTGCAGGCTAAAGTTAAATCTAGACTTGGTTTCCTCTATCGTAATCGCTCCTCTTTCACCCCAGCTGCCAAACTAACCCTGATTCAGATGACCATCCTACCAATGCTACGGCTAGATGTTCTTTACCATTCGGCCATCAGATTTGCCACCAAAGCTCCTTATAGGACACATCACTGTACTCTATACTCCTCTGTAAACTGGTCGTCTCTGTATACCCGTCGCAAGACCCACTGGTTGATGCTTATTTATAAAACCCTCTTAGGCCTCACTCCCCCCTGTCTGAGATATCTACTGCAGCCCTCATCCTCCACATACAACACTCGTTCTGCCAGTCACATTCTGTTAAAGGTCCCCAAAGCACACACATCCCTGGGTCGCTCCTCTTTTCAGTTCGCTGCAGCTAGCGACTGGAACGAGCTGCAACAAAACACTCAAACTGGATGGTTTTATCTCAATCTCTTCATTCAAAGACTCAATCATGGACACTCTTACTGACAGTTGTGGCTGCTTTGCATGATGTATTGTTGTCTCTAACTTCTTGCCCTTTGTGCTGTTGTCTGTGCTCGATAATGTTTGTACCATGTTTTGTGCTGCTACCATGTTGTGTTGCTACCGTGTTGTTGTCATGTTGTGTTGCTACCATGCTGTGTTGTTGTCTTAAGTCTCTCTTGTTGTGATGTGTGTTTTGTCCTATATTTATATTGTATTTATATTGTATGTTTAATCCCAGGCCCCGTCCCTGCAGGAGGCCTTTTGCCTTTTAGTAGGTCGTCATTGTAAATAAGAAATTGTTCTTAACTGACTCGTTAAATAAAAGTAAAATAACAAGGAAATAACAAAAAAACTACTCTGGGAAAGAACTCCAATTGATTCTCGAACTATTCATACCTTCAGATTATTAGTTATAGAGTTATTACTAAAATAACTCAGGTCTTCATAGAACACCATGTTGTTCAATAACTGGAGTGGTGCTGTTTACAATAACGCAGTTCAAATCAAATCAAATCAAATTTTATTTGTCACATACACATGGTTAGCAGATGTTAATGCGAGTGTAGCGAAATGCTTGTGCTTCTAGTTCCGACAATGCAGTAATAACAAGTAATCTAACTAACAATTCCAAAACTACTGTCTTGTACACAGTGTAAGGGGATACAGAATATGTACATAAGGATATATGAATGAGTGATGGTACAGAGCAGCATAGGCAAGATACAGTAGATGGTATCGAGTACAGTATATACATATGAGATGAGTATGTAAACAAAGTGGCATAGTTAAAGTGGCTAGTGATACATGTATTACATAAGAATACAGTCGATGATATAGAGTACAGTATATACGTATGCATATGAGATGAATAATGTAGGGTAAGTAACATTATATAAGGTAGCATTGTTTAAAGTGGCTAGTGATATATTTACATCATTTCCCATCAATTCCCATTATTAAAGTGGCTGGAGTTGAGTCAGTGTCAGTGTGTTGGCAGCAGCCACTCAATGTTAGTGGTGGCTGTTTAACAGTCTGATGGCCTTGAGATAGAAGCTGTTTTTCAGTCTCTCGGTCCCAGCTTTGATGCACCTGTACTGACCTCGCCTTCTGGATGATAGCGGGGTGAACAGGCAGTGGCTCGGGTGGTTGATGTCCTTGATGATCTTTATGGCCTTCCTGTGACATCGGGTGGTGTAGGTGTCCTGGAGGGCAGGTAGTTTGCCCCCGGTGATGCGTTGTGCAGACCTCACTACCCTCTGGAGAGCCTTACGGTTGAGGGCGGAGCAGTTGCCGTACCAGGCGGTGATACAGCCCGACAGGATGCTCTCGATTGTGCATCTGTAGAAGTTTGTGAGTGCTTTTGGTGACAAGCCGAATTTCTTCAGCCTCCTGAGGTTGAAGAGGCGCTGCGGCGCCTTCTTCACAATGCTGTCTGTGTGAGTGGACATATTCAGTTTGTCTGTGATGTGTATGCCTAGGAACTTAAAACTTGCTACCCTCTCCACTACTGTTCCATCGATGTGGATAGGGGGGTGTTCCCTCTGCTGTTTCCTGAAGTCCACAATCATCTCCTTAGTTTTGTTGACGTTGAGTGTGAGGTTATTTTCTTGACACCACACTCCGAGGGCCCTCACCTCCTCCCTGTAGGCCGTCTCGTCGTTGTTGGTAATCAAGCCTACCACTGTTGTGTTGTCCGCAAACTTGATGATTGAGTTGGAGGCGTGCGTGGCCACGCAGTCGTGGGTGAACAGGGAGTACAGGAGAGGGCTCAGAACGCACCCTTGTGGGGCCCCAGTGTTGAGGATCAGCGGGGAGGAGATGTTGTTGCCTACCCTCACCACCTGGGGGCGGCCCGTCAGGAAGTCCAGTACCCAGTTGCACATGGCGGGGGCGAGACCCAGGGTCTCGAGCTTGATGACAAGCTTGGAGGGTACTATGGTGTTGAATGCCGAGCTGTAGTCGATGAACAGCATTTTCACATAGGTATTCCTCTTGTCCAGATGGGTTAGGGCAGTGTGCAGTGTGGTTGAGATTGCATCATCTGTGGACCTATTTGGGCGGTAAGCAAATTGGAGTGGGTCTAGGGTGTCAGGTAGGGTGGAGGTGATATGATCCTTGACTAGTCTCTCAAAGCACTTCATGATGACGGAAGTGAGTGCTACGGGGCGGTAGTCGTTTAGCTCAGTTACCTTAGCTTTCTTGGGAACAGGAACAATGGTGGCCCTCTTGAAGCATGTGGGAACAGCAGACTGGTAGAGGGATTGATTGAATATGTCCGTAAACACACCGGCCAGCTGGTCTGCGCATGCTCTGAGGGCGCGGCTGGGGATGCCGTCTGTGCCTGCAGCCTTGCGAGGGTTAACACGTTTAAATGTCTTACTCACCTCGGCTGCAGTGAAGGAGAGACCGCATGTTTTCGTTGCAGGCCGTGTCAGTGGCACTGTATTGTCCTCAAAGCGGGCAAAAAAGTTATTTAGTCTGCCTGGGAGCAGGACATCCTGGTCCGTGACTGGGCTGGATTTCTTCCTGTAGTCCGTGATTGACTGTAGACCCTGCCACATGCCTCTTGTGTCTGAGCCGTTGAATTGAGATTCTACTTTGTCTCTGTACTGACGCTTAGCTTGTTTGATAGCCTTGCGGAGGGAATAGCTGCACTGTTTGTATTCGGTCATGTTACCAGACACCTTGCCCTGATTAAAAGCAGTGGTTCGCACTTTCAGTTTCACGCGAATGCTGCCATCAATCCACAGTTTCTGGTTAGGGAATGTTTTAATCGTTGCTATGGGAACGACATCTTCAACGCACGTTCTAATGAACTCGCACACCGAATCAGCGTATTCGTCAATGTTGTTGTCTGACGCATTACGAAACATGTCCCAGTCCACGTGATGGAAGCAGTCTTGGAGTGTGGAGTCAGCTTGGTCGGACCAGCGTTGGACAGACCTCAGCGTGGGAGCCTCTTGTTTTAGTTTCTGTCTGTAGGCAGGGATCAACAAAATGGAGTCGTGGTCAGCTTTTCCGAAAGGGGGGCGGGGCAGGGCCTTATATGCGTCGCGGAAGTTAGAGTAACAATGATCCAAGGTCTTTCCACCCCTGGTTGCGCAATCGATATGCTGATAAAATTTAGGGAGTCTTGTTTTCAGAGCTTTGTTAAAATCCCCAGCTACAATGAATGCAGCCTCCGGATAAATGGTTTCCAGTTTGCAAAGAGTCAAATAAAGTTCATTCAGAGCCATCGATGTGTCTGCTTGGGGGGGGATGTATACGGCTGTGATTATAATCGAAGAGAATTCTCTTGGTAGATAATGCGGTCTACATTTGATTGTGAGGAATTCTAAATCAGGTGAACAGAAGGATTTGTGTTCCTGTATGTTTCTTTCATCACACCATGTCACGTTAGCCATACGGCATACGCCCCCGCCCCTCTTCTTACCAGAAAGATGTTTGTTTCTGTCTGCGCGATGCGTGGAGAAACCCGTTGGCTGCACCGCCTCGGATAGCGTCTCTCCAGTGAGCCACGTTTCCGTGAAGCAAAGAACGTTACAGTCTCTGATGTCCCTCTGGAATGCTACCCTTGCTCGGATTTCATCAACCTTGTTGTCAAGAGACTGGACATTGGCAAGAAGAATGCTAGGGAGTGGTGCACGGTGTGCCCGTCTCCAGAGTCTGACCAGAAGACCGCCTCGTTTCCCTCTTTTTCAGAGTCGTTTTTTTGGGTCGCTGCATGGGATCCGCTCCGTTGTCCTGTTTGTAAGGCAGAACACAGGATCCGCGTCGCAAAAAACATATTCTTGGTCGTACTGATGGTGAGTTGACGCTGATCTTATTATATAATAACGGGAGTGGTGCTGTTTACAATAACGCAGTTATAAGTTTACACCCGACCTTATAGTACTATACCCTACTGCTGTACTCTACTGTACTGACCTCTACTGTACTGAACTCTACTGTACTGAACTCTAGTATGTTGTACTGAACGTGACTTTAGTCTACTGTACTGAACGTGACTTTAGTCTACTGCATTGTACTGTGTCCTACTCTACTGTCCAAATTTGTGAAACAAAGACATTTATGATTGGTTCAGATTTGGTCCGGACTGTGGATAAAAAAATAAATAATGAAAACTTACAGGGGAAAAGCCTGCAGTGTCAGCCTGCAATACTGGACTGTAGCCTGCAGTGTCAGCCTGTAATACTGGACTGTAGCCTGCAGTGTCAGCCCGTAATACTGGAATTTAGCCTGCAGTGTCAGCCTGTAATACTGGACTGTAGCCTGCAGTGTCAGCCTGTAATACTGGACTGTAGCCTGCAGTGTCAGCCTGTAATACTGGACTGTAGCCTGCAGTGTAAATACCTACAGAAGGCCTAATGGGAGGACCGGCTCTACATAAGGCCTAATGGGAGGATTGGTCATGCAGAAGGCCTAATGGGAGGACCGGTCCTACAGAAGGCCTAATGGGAGGACCGGTCCTACAGAAGGCCTAATGGGAGGACCGGCTCTACAGAAGACCTAATGGGAGGGTCGGCAATACAGAAGACCTAATGGGAGGGTCGGCTCTATAGAAGGCCTAATAGGAGGACCGGCTCTACAGAAGACCTAATGGGAGGGTCGGCTCTACAGAAGGCCTATTGGGAGGACCGGCTCTACAGAAGACCTAATGGGAGGGTAGGCTCTACAGAAGGCCTAATGGGAGGACCGGCTCTACAGAAGGACTAATGGGAGGACCGGCTCTACAGATGGACTAATGGGAGGACCAGCTCTACAGAAGACCTAATGGGAGGGTCGGCTTTACAGAAGGACTAATGGGAGGACCGGCCTTACAGAAGGCCTAATGGGAGGACCGGCTCTACAGAAGACCTAATGGGAGGGTCGGCTCTACAGAAGGCCTAATGGGAGGGTTGGCTCTACAGAAGGCCTAATGGGAGGACCGGCTCTACAGAAGACCTAATGGGAGGGTAGGCTCTACAGAAGGCCTAATGGGAGGACCGGCTCTACAGAAGGACTAATGGGAGGACCGGCTCTACAGAAGGCCTAATGGGAGGACCGGCTCTACAGAAGACCTAATGGGAGGGTCGGCTCTACAGAAGGCCTAATGGGAGGGTCGGCTCTACAGAAGACCTAATGAGAGGGTCGGCTCTACAGAAGGCCTAATGGGAGGACCGGCTCTACAGAAGACCTAATGGGAGGGTCGGCTCTACAGAAGGCCTAATGGGAGGACCGGCTCTACAGAAGGACTAATGGGAGGACCGGCTCCACAGATGGACTAATGGGAGGACCAGCTCTACAGAAGACCTAATGGGAGGGTCGGCTTTACAGAAGGACTAATGGGAGGACCAGCCCTACAGAAGGCCTAATGGGAGGACCGGCTCCACAGAAGACCTAATGGGAGGGTTGGCTCTACAGAAGGACTAATTGGAGGACCGGCTCTACAGAAGGACTAATGGGAGGACCGGCTCTACAGAAGGCCTAATGGGAGGGTTGGCTCTACAGAAGGACTAATGGGAGGACCGGTCCTGCAGAAGGCCTAATGGGAGGACCGGTCCTACGGAAAGCCTAATGGGAGGACCGGTCCTATAGAAGGCCTAATGGGAGGACCGGTCCTGCAGAAGGCCTAATGGGAGGACCGGCTCCACAGAAGACCTAATGGGAGGACCGGCTCTACAGAAGACCTAATGGGAGGGTCGGCTCTACAGAAGGCCTAATGGGAGGGTCGGCTCTACAGAAGGCCTAATGGGAGGACCGGCTCTACAGAAGGACTAATGGGAGGACCGGCTCTACAGATGGACTAATGGGAGGACCAGCTCTACAGAAGACCTAATGGGAGGGTCGGCTTTACAGAAGGACTAATGGGAGGACCGGCCCTACAGAAGACCTAATGGGAGGGTCGGCTCTACAGAAGGCCTAATGGGAGGACCGGCTCTACAGAAGGACTAATGGGAGGACCGGCTCTACAGATGGACTAATGGGAGGACCGGCTCTACAGAAGGACTAATGGGAGGACCGGCCCTACAGAAGGCCTAATGGGAGGACCGGCTCTACAGAAGACCTAATGGGAGGGTCGGCTCTACAGAAGGCCTAATGGGAGGGTCGGCTCTACAGAAGACCTAATGAGAGGGTCGGCTCTACAGAAGGCCTAATGGGAGGACCGGCTCTACAGAAGACCTAATGGGAGGGTAGGCTCTACAGAAGGCCTAATGGGAGGACCGGCTCTACAGAAGACCTAATGGGAGGGTCGGCTCTACAGATGGACTAATGGGAGGACCGGCTCCACAGAAGACCTAATGGGAGGGTTGGCTCTACAGAAGGACTAATGGGAGGACCGGTCCTGCAGAAGGACTAATGGGAGGACCGGTCCTACGGAAAGCCTAATGGGAGGACCGGTCCTACGGAAAGCCTAATGGGAGGACCGGTCCTATAGAAGGCCTAATGGGAGGACCGGTCCTGCAGAAGGCCTAATGGGAGTACCGGCTCCACAGAAGACCTAATAGGAGGGTTGGCTCTACAGAAGGACTAATGGGAGGACCGGCTCTACAGAAGACCTAATGGGAGGGTCGGCTCTACAGAAGACCTAATGGGAGGGTCGGCTGTACAGAAGACCTAATGGGAGGGTCGGCTCTACAGAAGGCCTAATGGGAGGACCGGCTCTACAGAAGACCTAATGGGAGGTTCGGCTCTACAGAAGGCCTAATGGGAGGACCGGCTCTACAGATGGACTAATGGGAGGGTCGGCTCTACAGAAGGACTAATGGGAGGACCGGCCCTACAGAAGGCCTAATGGGAGGACCGGCTCTACAGAAGGACTAATGGGAGGACCGGCTCTACAGATGGACTAATGGGAGGACCAGCTCTACAGAAGACCTAATGGGAGGGTCGGCTTTACAGAAGGACTAATGGGAGGACCGGCCCTACAGAAAGCCTAATGGGAGGACCGGCTCTACAGAAGACCTAATGGGAGGGTCGGCTCTATAGAAGGCCTAATAGGAGGACCGGCTCTACAGAAGACCTAATGGGAGGGTCGGCTCTACAGAAGGCCTAATGGGAGGACCGGCTCTACAGAAGACCTAATGGGAGGGTAGGCTCTACAGAAGGCCTAATGGGAGGACCGGCTCTACAGAAGGACTAATGGGAGGACCGGCTCTACAGATGGACTAATGGGAGGACCAGCTCTACAGAAGACCGAATGGGAGGGTCGGCTTTACAGAAGGACTAATGGGAGGACCGGCCCTACAGAAGGCCTAATGGGAGGACCGGCTCTACAGAAGACCTAATGGGAGGGTCGGCTCTACAGAAGGCCTAATGGGAGGGTCGGCTCTACAGAAGACCTAATGAGAGGGTCGGCTCTACAGAAGGCCTAATGGGAGGACCGGCTCTACAGAAGACCTAATGGGAGGGTAGGCTCTACAGAAGGACTAATGGGAGGACCGGCTCTACAGAAGGACTAATGGGAGGACCGATCCTACAGAAGGCCTAATGGGAGGACCGGCTCTACAGAAGACCTAATGGGAGGGTCGGCTCTACAGAAGGCCTAATGGGAGGGTCGGCTCTACAGAAGACCTAATGAGAGGGTCGGCTCTACAGAAGGCCTAATGGGAGGACCGGCTCTACAGAAGACCTAATGGGAGGGTAGGCTCTACAGAAGGCCTAATGGGAGGACCGGCTCTACAGAAGACCTAATGGGAGGGTCGGCTCTACAGATGGACTAATGGGAGGACCGGCTCTACAGAAGACCTAATGGGAGGGTCGGCTTTACAGAAGGACTAATGGGAGGACCGGCCCTACAGAAAGCCTAATGGGAGGACCGGCTCTACAGAAGACCTAATGAGAGGGTCGGCTCTATAGAAGGCCTAATAGGAGGACCGGCTCTACAGAAGACCTAATGGGAGGGTCGGCTCTACAGAAGGCCTAATGGGAGGACCGGCTCTACAGAAGACCTAATGGGAGGGTAGGCTCTACAGAAGGACTAATGGGAGGACCGGCTCTACAGAAGGACTAATGGGAGGACCGGCCCTACAGAAGGCCTAATGGGAGGACCGGCTCTACAGAAGACCTAATGGGAGGGTCGGCTCTACAGAAGGCCTAATGGGAGGGTCGGCTCTACAGAAGACCTAATGAGAGGGTCGGCTCTACAGAAGGCCTAATGGGAGGACCGGCTCTACAGAAGACCTAATGGGAGGGTAGGCTCTACAGAAGGCCTAATGGGAGGACCGGCTCTACAGAAGACCTAATGGGAGGGTCGGCTCTACAGATGGACTAATGGGAGGACCGGCTCCACAGAAGACCTAATGGGAGGGTTGGCTCTACAGAAGGACTAATGGGAGGACCGGTCCTGCAGAAGGACTAATGGGAGGACCGGTCCTACGGAAAGCCTAATGGGAGGACCGGTCCTACGGAAAGCCTAATGGGAGGACCGGTCCTATAGAAGGCCTAATGGGAGGACCGGTCCTGCAGAAGGCCTAATGGGAGTACCGGCTCCACAGAAGACCTAATAGGAGGGTTGGCTCTACAGAAGGACTAATGGGAGGACCGGCTCTACAGAAGACCTAATGGGAGGGTCGGCTCTACAGAAGACCTAATGGGAGGGTCGGCTGTACAGAAGACCTAATGGGAGGGTCGGCTCTACAGAAGGCCTAATGGGAGGACCGGCTCTACAGAAGACCTAATGGGAGGTTCGGCTCTACAGAAGGCCTAATGGGAGGACCGGCTCTACAGATGGACTAATGGGAGGGTCGGCTCTACAGAAGGACTAATGGGAGGACCGGCCCTACAGAAGGCCTAATGGGAGGACCGGCTCTACAGAAGGACTAATGGGAGGACCGGCTCTACAGATGGACTAATGGGAGGACCAGCTCTACAGAAGACCTAATGGGAGGGTCGGCTTTACAGAAGGACTAATGGGAGGACCGGCCCTACAGAAAGCCTAATGGGAGGACCGGCTCTACAGAAGACCTAATGGGAGGGTCGGCTCTATAGAAGGCCTAATAGGAGGACCGGCTCTACAGAAGACCTAATGGGAGGGTCGGCTCTACAGAAGGCCTAATGGGAGGACCGGCTCTACAGAAGACCTAATGGGAGGGTAGGCTCTACAGAAGGCCTAATGGGAGGACCGGCTCTACAGAAGGACTAATGGGAGGACCGGCTCTACAGATGGACTAATGGGAGGACCAGCTCTACAGAAGACCGAATGGGAGGGTCGGCTTTACAGAAGGACTAATGGGAGGACCGGCCCTACAGAAGGCCTAATGGGAGGACCGGCTCTACAGAAGACCTAATGGGAGGGTCGGCTCTACAGAAGGCCTAATGGGAGGGTCGGCTCTACAGAAGACCTAATGAGAGGGTCGGCTCTACAGAAGGCCTAATGGGAGGACCGGCTCTACAGAAGACCTAATGGGAGGGTAGGCTCTACAGAAGGACTAATGGGAGGACCGGCTCTACAGAAGGACTAATGGGAGGACCGGCCCTACAGAAGGCCTAATGGGAGGACCGGCTCTACAGAAGACCTAATGGGAGGGTCGGCTCTACAGAAGGCCTAATGGGAGGGTCGGCTCTACAGAAGACCTAATGAGAGGGTCGGCTCTACAGAAGGCCTAATGGGAGGACCGGCTCTACAGAAGACCTAATGGGAGGGTAGGCTCTACAGAAGGCCTAATGGGAGGACCGGCTCTACAGAAGACCTAATGGGAGGGTCGGCTCTACAGATGGACTAATGGGAGGACCGGCTCCACAGAAGACCTAATGGGAGGGTTGGCTCTACAGAAGGACTAATGGGAGGACCGGTCCTGCAGAAGGACTAATGGGAGGACCGGTCCTACGGAAAGCCTAATGGGAGGACCGGTCCTACGGAAAGCCTAATGGGAGGACCGGTCCTATAGAAGGCCTAATGGGAGGACCGGTCCTGCAGAAGGCCTAATGGGAGTACCGGCTCCACAGAAGACCTAATAGGAGGGTTGGCTCTACAGAAGGACTAATGGGAGGACCGGCTCTACAGAAGACCTAATGGGAGGGTCGGCTCTACAGAAGACCTAATGGGAGGGTCGGCTGTACAGAAGACCTAATGGGAGGGTCGGCTCTACAGAAGGCCTAATGGGAGGACCGGCTCTACAGAAGACCTAATGGGAGGTTCGGCTCTACAGAAGGCCTAATGGGAGGACCGGCTCTACAGATGGACTAATGGGAGGGTCGGCTCTACAGAAGGACTAATGGGAGGACCGGCCCTACAGAAGGCCTAATGGGAGGACCGGCTCTACAGAAGGACTAATGGGAGGACCGGCTCTACAGATGGACTAATGGGAGGACCAGCTCTACAGAAGACCTAATGGGAGGGTCGGCTTTACAGAAGGACTAATGGGAGGACCGGCCCTACAGAAAGCCTAATGGGAGGACCGGCTCTACAGAAGACCTAATGGGAGGGTCGGCTCTATAGAAGGCCTAATAGGAGGACCGGCTCTACAGAAGACCTAATGGGAGGGTCGGCTCTACAGAAGGCCTAATGGGAGGACCGGCTCTACAGAAGACCTAATGGGAGGGTAGGCTCTACAGAAGGCCTAATGGGAGGACCGGCTCTACAGAAGGACTAATGGGAGGACCGGCTCTACAGATGGACTAATGGGAGGACCAGCTCTACAGAAGACCTAATGGGAGGGTCGGCTTTACAGAAGGACTAATGGGAGGACCGGCCCTACAGAAGGCCTAATGGGAGGACCGGCTCTACAGAAGACCTAATGGGAGGGTCGGCTCTACAGAAGGCCTAATGGGAGGGTCGGCTCTACAGAAGACCTAATGAGAGGGTCGGCTCTACAGAAGGCCTAATGGGAGGACCGGCTCTACAGAAGACCTAATGGGAGGACCGGCTCTACAGAAGGCCTAATGGGAGGACCGGCTCTACAGAAGGACTAATGGGAGGACCGGCTCTACAGATGGACTAATGGGAGGACCAGCTCTACAGAAGACCTAATGGGAGGGTCGGCTTTACAGAAGGACTAATGGGAGGACCGGCTCTACAGAAGACCTAATGGGAGGGTCAGCTCTACAGAAGGCCTAATGGGAGGACCGGCTCTACAGAAGGACTAATGGGAGGACCGGCTCTACAGATGGACTAATGGGAGGACCAGCTCTACAGAAGAACTAATGGGAGGGTCGGCTTTACAGAAGGACTAATGGGAGGACCAGCCCTACAGAAGGCCTAATGGGAGGACCGGCTCTACAGAAGACCTAATGGGAGGGTCGGCTCTACAGATGGACTAATGGGAGGACCGGCTCCACAGAAGACCTAATGGGAGGGTTGGCTCTACAGAAGGACTAATGGGAGGACCGGTCCTGCAGAAGGACTAATGGGAGGACCGGTCCTACGGAAAGCCTAATGGGAGGACCGGTCCTATAGAAGGCCTAATGGGAGGACCGGTCCTGCAGAAGGCCTAATGGGAGTACCGGCTCCACAGAAGACCTAATGGGAGGGTTGGCTCTACAGAAGGACTAATGGGAGGACCGGCTCTACAGAAGACCTAATGGGAGGGTCGGCTCTACAGAAGACCTAATGGGAGGGTCGGCTCTACAGAAGACCTAATGGGAGGGTCGGCTCTACAGAAGGCCTAATGGGAGGACCGGCTCTACAGAAGACCTAATGGGAGGGTCGGCTCTACAGAAGGCCTAATGGGAGGACCGGCTCTACAGAAGTACTAATGGGAGGACCGGCTCTACAGATGGACAAATGGGAGGACCGGCTCTACAGAAGGACTAATGGGAGGACCGGCTCTACAGAAGGCCTAATGGGAGGACCGGTCCTAAAGAAGGCCTAATGGGAGAACCGGTCCTGCAGAAGGCCTAATGGGAGTACCGGCTCTACAGAAGACCTAATGGGAGGGTTGGCTTTACAGAAGGACTAATGGGAGGACCGGCTCTACAGAAGACCTAATGGGAGGGTCGGCTCTACAGAAGGCCTAATGGGAGGGTCGGCTCTACAGAAGACCTAATGGGAGGGTCGGCTCTACAGAAGGCCTAATGGGAGGACCGGCTCTACAGAAGGCCTAATGGGAGGGTCGGCTCTACAGAAGACCTAATGGGAGGGTCGGCTCTACAGAAGGACTAATGGGAGGACCGGCTAAACAGAAGACCTAATGGGAGGGTCGGCTCTACAGAAGGACTAATGAGAGGACCGGCTCTACAGAAGACCTAATGGGAGGGTCGGCTCTACAGAAGGCCTAATGGGAGAACCGGCTCTACAGAAGGACTAATGGGAGGACCGGCTCTACAGATGGACTAATGGGAGGACCAGCTCTACAGAAGACCTAATGGGAGGGTCGGCTTTACAGGAGGACTAATGGGAGGACCGGCCAAACAGAAGGCCTAATGGGAGGACCGGCTCTACAGAAGACCTAATGGGAGGGTCGGTTCTATAGAAGGCCTAATGGGAGGGTCGGCTCTACAGAAGGCCTAATGGGAGGACCGGTCCTGCAGAAGGCATAATGGGAGGACCGGTCCTACAGAAGGACTAATGGGAGGACCGGCCCTACAGAAGGCCTAATGGGAGGACCGGCTCTACAGAAGACCTAATGGGAGGACCGGCTCTACAGAAGGCCTAATGGGAGGACCAGTCCTATAGAAGGCCTAATGGGAGGACCGGTCCTGCAGAAGGCCTAATGGGAGGACCGGTCCAGCAGAAGACCTAATGGGAGGGTTGGCTCTACAGAAAGACTAATGGGAGGACCGGCCCTACAGAAGGCCTAATGGGAGGACCGGTCCTATAGAAGACCTAATGGGAGGGTCGGCTCTACAGAAGGCCTAATGGCAGAACCGGCTCTACAGAAGACCTAATGCGAGGGTCGGCTCTACAGAAGGACTAATGGGAGGACCGTCTCTACAGAAGACCTAATGCGAGGACCGGCTCTACAGAAGACCTAATGGGAGGGTCGGCTCTACAGAAGGACTAATGGGAGGAACGGCTCTACAGAAGACCTAATGGGAGGGTCGGCTCTACAGAAGACCTAATGGGAGGGTCGGCTCTACAGAAAGACTAATGGGAGGACCGGCTCTACAGAAGACCTAATGGGAGGGTCGGCTCTACAGAAGGCCTAATGGGAGAGTCGGCTCTACAGAAGACCTAATGGGAGGTCCGGCTCTACAGAAGGACTAATGGGAGGACCAGCTCTACAGAAGACCTAATGGGAGGGTCGGCTTTACAGAAGGACTAATGGGAGGCCTAATGGGAGGACCGGCCCTACAGAAGGCCTAATGGGAGGACCGGCTCTACAGAAGACCTAATGGGAGGGTCGGCTATACAGAAGGCCTAATGGGAGGACCGGCTCTACAGAAGACCTAATGGGAGGGTCGGCTCTACAGAAGGCCTAATGGGAGGTCCGGCTCTACAGAAGGACTAATGGGAGGACCGGCTCTACAGATGGACTAATGGGAGGACCAGCTCTACAGAAGGCCTAATGGGAGGGTCGGCTCTACAGAAAACCTAATGGGAGGGTCGGCTCTACAGAAGGACTAATGGCAGGACCGGCTCTACAGAAGACCTAATGCGAGGGTCGGCTCTACAGAAGGACAAATGGGAGGACCGTCTCTACAGAAGACCTAATGCGAGGACCGGCTCTACAGAAGGACTAATGGGAGGACCGGCTCTACAGAAGACCTAATGGGAGGGTCGGCTCTACAGAAGGACTAATGGGAGGACCGGCTCTACAGAAGACTTAATGGGAGGACCGGTCCTGCAGAAGGCCTAATGGGAGGACCGGCCCTACAGAAGGCCTAATGGGAGGACCGGCTCTACAGATGGACAAATGGGAGGACCGGCTCTACAGAAGGACTAATGGGAGGACCGGCTCTACAGAAGGCCTAATGGGAGGACCGGTCCTAAAGAAGGCCTAATGGGAGAACCGGTCCTGCAGAAGGCCTAATGGGAGTACCGGCTCTACAGAAGACCTAATGGGAGGGTTGGCTTTACAGAAGGACTAATGGGAGGACCGGCTCTACAGAAGACCTAATGGGAGGGTCGGCTCTACAGAAGGCCTAATGGGAGGGTCGGCTCTACAGAAGACCTAATGGGAGGGTCGGCTCTACAGAAGGCCTAATGGGAGGACCGGCTCTACAGAAGACCTAATGGGAGGGTCGGCTCTGCAGAAGGACTAATGGGAGGACCGGCTCTACAGAAGACCTAATGGGAGGGTCGGCTCTGCAGAAGGACTAATGGGAGGACCGGCTCTACAGAAGACCTAATGGGAGGGTCGGCTCTACAGAAGGCCTAATGGGAGGACCGGCTCTACAGAAGGACTAATGGGAGGACCGGCTCTACAGATGGACTAATGGGAGGACCAGCTCTACAGAAGACCTAATGGGAGGGACGGCTTTACAGAAGGACTAATGGGAGGACCGGCCCTACAGAAGGCCTAATGGGAGGACCGGCTCTACAGAAGACCTAATGGGAGGGTCGGCTCTATAGAAGGCCTAATGCGAGGGTCGGCTCTACAGAAGGCCTAATGGGAGGGTCGGCTCTACAGAAGACCTAATGGGAGGGTCGGCTCTACAGAAGGACTAATGGGAGGACCGGCTAAACAGAAGACCTAATGGGAGGGTCGGCTCTACAGAAGGACTAATGAGAGGACCGGCTCTACAGAAGACCTAATGGGAGGGTCGGCTCTACAGAAGGCCTAATGGGAGAACCGGCTCTACAGAAGGACTAATGGGAGGACCGGCTCTACAGATGGACTAATGGGAGGACCAGCTCTACAGAAGACCTAATGGGAGAGTCGGCTTTACAGGAGGACTAATGGGAGGACCGGCCAAACAGAAGGCCTAATGGGAGGACCGGCTCTACAGAAGACCTAATGGGAGGGTCGGTTCTATAGAAGGCCTAATGGGAGGGTCGGCTCTACAGAAGGCCTAATGGGAGGACCGGTCCTGCAGAAGGCATAATGGGAGGACCGGTCCTACAGAAGGACTAATGGGAGGACCGGCCCTACAGAAGGCCTAATGGGAGGACCGGCTCTACAGAAGACCTAATGGGAGGACCGGCTCTACAGAAGGCCTAATGGGAGGACCGGTCCTATAGAAGGCCTAATGGGAGGACCGGTCCTGCAGAAGGCCTAATGGGAGGGTCGGCTCTACAGAAGGCCTAATGGGAGAGTCGGCTCTACAGAAGACCTAATGGGAGGTCCGGCTCTACAGAAGGACTAATGGGAGGACCAGCTCTACAGAAGACCTAATGGGAGGGTCGGCTTTACAGAAGGACTAATGGGAGGCCTAATGGGAGGACCGGCCCTACAGAAGGCCTAATGGGAGGACCGGCTCTACAGAAGACCTAATGGGAGGGTCGGCTATACAGAAGGCCTAATGGGAGGACCGGCTCTACAGAAGACCTAATGGGAGGGTCGGCTCTACAGAAGGCCTAATGGGAGGTCCGGCTCTACAGAAGGACTAATGGGAGGACCGGCTCTACAGATGGACTAATGGGAGGACCAGCTCTACAGAAGGCCTAATGGGAGGGTCGGCTCTACAGAAAACCTAATGGGAGGGTCGGCTCTACAGAAGGACTAATGGCAGGACCGGCTCTACAGAAGACCTAATGCGAGGGTCGGCTCTACAGAAGGACAAATGGGAGGACCGTCTCTACAGAAGACCTAATGCGAGGACCGGCTCTACAGAAGGACTAATGGGAGGACCGGCTCTACAGAAGACCTAATGGGAGGGTCGGCTCTACAGAAGGACTAATGGGAGGACCGGCTCTACAGAAGACTTAATGGGAGGACCGGTCCTGCAGAAGGCCTAATGGGAGGACCGGCCCTACAGAAGGCCTAATGGGAGGACCGGCTCTACAGATGGACAAATGGGAGGACCGGCTCTACAGAAGGACTAATGGGAGGACCGGCTCTACAGAAGGCCTAATGGGAGGACCGGTCCTAAAGAAGGCCTAATGGGAGAACCGGTCCTGCAGAAGGCCTAATGGGAGTACCGGCTCTACAGAAGACCTAATGGGAGGGTTGGCTTTACAGAAGGACTAATGGGAGGACCGGCTCTACAGAAGACCTAATGGGAGGGTCGGCTCTACAGAAGGCCTAATGGGAGGGTCGGCTCTACAGAAGACCTAATGGGAGGGTCGGCTCTACAGAAGGCCTAATGGGAGGACCGGCTCTACAGAAGACCTAATGGGAGGGTCGGCTCTGCAGAAGGACTAATGGGAGGACCGGCTCTACAGAAGACCTAATGGGAGGGTCGGCTCTGCAGAAGGACTAATGGGAGGACCGGCTCTACAGAAGACCTAATGGGAGGGTCGGCTCTACAGAAGGCCTAATGGGAGGACCGGCTCTACAGAAGGACTAATGGGAGGACCGGCTCTACAGATGGACTAATGGGAGGACCAGCTCTACAGAAGACCTAATGGGAGGGACGGCTTTACAGAAGGACTAATGGGAGGACCGGCCCTACAGAAGGCCTAATGGGAGGACCGGCTCTACAGAAGACCTAATGGGAGGGTCGGCTCTATAGAAGGCCTAATGCGAGGGTCGGCTCTACAGAAGGCCTAATGGGAGGGTCGGCTCTACAGAAGACCTAATGGGAGGGTCGGCTCTACAGAAGGACTAATGGGAGGACCGGCTAAACAGAAGACCTAATGGGAGGGTCGGCTCTACAGAAGGACTAATGAGAGGACCGGCTCTACAGAAGACCTAATGGGAGGGTCGGCTCTACAGAAGGCCTAATGGGAGAACCGGCTCTACAGAAGGACTAATGGGAGGACCGGCTCTACAGATGGACTAATGGGAGGACCAGCTCTACAGAAGACCTAATGGGAGAGTCGGCTTTACAGGAGGACTAATGGGAGGACCGGCCAAACAGAAGGCCTAATG
This sequence comes from Oncorhynchus mykiss, assembly GCF_057628025.1. NCBI lineage: Eukaryota > Metazoa > Chordata > Actinopteri > Salmoniformes > Salmonidae > Oncorhynchus > Oncorhynchus mykiss. Next base: position 42,147,090 of record NC_143035.1, read on the forward strand.
GGAGGACCGGCTCTACAGAAGACCTAATGGGAGGGTCGGTTCTATAGAAGGCCTAATGGGAGGGTCGGCTCTACAGAAGGCCTAATGGGAGGACCGGTCCTGCAGAAGGCATAATGGGAGGACCGGTCCTACAGAAGGACTAATGGGAGGACCGGCCCTACAGAAGGCCTAATGGGAGGACCGGCTCTACAGAAGACCTAATGGGAGGACCGGCTCTACAGAAGGCCTAATGGGAGGACCGGTCCTATAGAAGGCCTAATGGGAGGACCGGTCCTGCAGAAGGCCTAATGGGAGGACCGGTCCAGCAGAAGACCTAATGGGAGGGTTGGCTCTACAGAAGGACTAATGGGAGGGTTGGCTCTACAGAAAGACTAATGGGAGGACCGGCCCTACAGAAGGCCTAATGGGAGGACCGGTCCTATAGAAGACCTAATGGGAGGGTCGGCTCTACAGAAGGCCTAATGGGAGGGTCGGCTCTACAGAAAACCTAATGGGAGGGTCGGCTCTACAGAAGGACTAATGGCAGGACCGGCTCTACAGAAGACCTAATGCGAGGGTCGGCTCTACAGAAGGACTAATGGGAGGACCGTCTCTACAGAAGACCTAATGCGAGGACCGGCTCTACAGAAGACCTAATGGGATGTCCGGCTCTACAGAAGGACTAATGGGAGGACCAGCTCTACAGAAGACCTAATGGGAGGGTCGGCTTTACAGAAGGACTAATGGGAGGCCTAATGGGAGGACCGGTCCTGCAGAAGGCATAATGGGAGGACCGGTCCTACAGAAGGACTAATGGGAGGACCGGCCCTACAGAAGGCCTAATGGGAGGACCGGCTCTACAGAAGACCTAATGGGAGGACCGGCTCTACAGAAGGCCTAATGGGAGGACCGGTCCTATAGAAGGCCTAATGGGAGGACCGGTCCTGCAGAAGGCCTAATGGGAGGACCGGTCCAGCAGAAGACCTAATGGGAGGGTTGGCTCTACAGAAGGACTAATGGGAGGGTTGGCTCTACAGAAAGACTAATGGGAGGACCGGCCCTACAGAAGGCCTAATGGGAGGACCGGTCCTATAGAAGACCTAATGGGAGGGTCGGCTCTACAGAAGGCCTAATGGGAGGGTCGGCTCTACAGAAAACCTAATGGGAGGGTCGGCTCTACAGAAGGACTAATGGCAGGACCGGCTCTACAGAAGACCTAATGCGAGGGTCGGCTCTACAGAAGGACTAATGGGAGGACCGTCTCTACAGAAGACCTAATGCGAGGACCGGCTCTACAGAAGACCTAATGGGATGTCCGGCTCTACAGAAGGACTAATGGGAGGACCAGCTCTACAGAAGACCTAATGGGAGGGTCGGCTTTACAGAAGGACTAATGGGAGGCCTAATGGGAGGACCGGCCCTACAGAAGGCCTAATGGGAGGAACGGCCCTACAGAAGGCCTAATGGGAGGACCGGCTCTACAGAAGACCTAATGGGAGGGTCGGCTATACAGAAGGCCTAATGGGAGGACCGGCTCTACAGAAGACCTAATGGGAGGGTCGGCTCTACAGAAGGCCTAATGGGAGGTCCGGCTCTACAGAAGGACTAATGGGAGGACCGGCTCTACAGATGGACTAATGGGAGGACCAGCTCTACAGAAGGCCTAATGGGAGGGTCGGCTTTAAAGAAGGACTAATGGGAGGACCGGCCCTACAGAAGGCCTAATGGGAGGACCGGCTGTACAGAAGACCTAATGGGAGGACTGGCTCTACAGAAGGCCTAATGGGAGGACCGGTCCTATAGAAGGCCTAATGGGAGGACCGGTCCTGCAGAAGGCCTAATGGGAGGGTTGGCTCTACAGAAGGACTAATGGGAGGGTTGGCTCTACAGAAAGACTAATGGGAGGACCGGCCCTACAGAAGGCCTAATGGGAGGACTGATCCTATAGAAGACCTAATGGGAGGGTCGACTCTACAGAAGGCCTAATGGGAGGGTCGGCTCTACAGAAGGACTAATAGGAGGACCGGCTCTACAGAAGACCTAATGGGAGGGTCAGCTCTACAGAAGGCCTAATGGGAGGACCGGCTCTACAGAAGACCTAATGGGAGGGTCAGCTCTACAGAAGGACTAATGGGAGGACCGGCTCTACAGAAGACTTAATGGGAGGACCGGTCCTGCAGAAGGCCTAATGGGAGGACCGGTCCTACAGAAGGCCTAATGGGAGGGTCGGCTCTACAGAAGACCTAATGGAGGGTCGGTCCTGCAGAAGGCTTAATGGGAGGACCGGCTCTACAGAAGACCTAATGGGAGGGTCGGATCTACAGAAGGCCTAATGGGAGGGTCGGCTCTACAGAAGGCCTAATGGGAGGACCGGCTCTACAGAAGGACAATTTGGAGGACTGGCTCTACAGATGGACTAATGGGAGGACCAGCTCTACAGAAGACCTAATGGGAGGGTCGGCTCTACAGAAGGCCTAATGGGAGGACCGGTCCTGCAGAAGGCCTAATGGGAGGACCGGTCCTACAGAAGGCCTAATGGGAGGACCGGCTCTACAGAAGGCCTAATGGGAGGACCGGTTCTGCAGAAGGCCTAATGGGAGGACCGGTCCAGCAGAAGACCTAATGGGAGGGTTGGCTCTACAGAAGGACTAATGGGAGGGTTGGCTCTACAGAAAGACTAATGGGAGGACCGGCCCTACAGAAGGCCTAATGGGAGCCGGTCCTATAGAAGACCTAATGGGAATGTCGGCTCTACAGAATGCCTAATGGGAGGGTCGGCTCTACAGAAAACCTAATGGGAGGTTTGGCTCTACAGAAGGACTAATGGCAGGACCGGCTCTACAGAAGACCTAATGCGAGGGTCGGCTCTACAGAAGGACTAATAGGAGGACCGTCTCTACAGAAGACCTAATGCGAGGACCGGCCCTACAGAAGGCCTAATGGGAGCCGGTCCTATAGAAGACCTAATGGGAATGTCGGCTCTACAGAAGGCCTAATGGGAGGGTCGGCTCTACAGAAAACCTAATGGGAGGGTCGGCTCTACAGAAGGACTAATGGCAGGACCGGCTCTACAGAAGACCTAATGCGAGGGTCGGCTCTACAGAAGGACTAATAGGAGGACCGTCTCTACAGAAGACCTAATGCGAGGACCGGCTCTACAGAAGGACTAATGGGAGGACCGGCTCTACAGAAGACCTAATGGGAGGGTCGGCTCTACAGAAGGACTAATGGGAGGACCGGCTCTACAGAAGACTCAATGGGAGGACCGGTCCTGCAGAAGGCCTAATGGGTGGACCGGCCCTACAGAAGGCCTAATGGGAGGACCGGCTCTACAGATGGACTAATGGGAGGACCGGCTCTACAGAAGGACTAATGGGAGGACCGGCTCTACAGAAGGCCTAATGGGAGGACTAGTCCTAAAGAAGGCCTAATGGGAGGACCGGTCCTGCAGAAGGCCTAATGGGAGTACCGGCTCTACAGAAGACCTAATGGGAGGGTTGGCTCTACAGAAGGACTAATGGGAGGACCGGCTCTACAGAAGACCTAATGGGAGGGTCGGCTCTACAGAAGGCCTAATGGGAGGGTCGGCTCTACAGAAGACCTAATGGGAGGGTCGGCTCTACAGAAGGCCTAATGGGAGGACGGGTCTACAGAAGACCTAATGGGAGGGTCGGCTCTGCAGAAGGACTAATGGGAGGACCGGCTCTACAGAAGACCTAATGGGAGGGTCGGCTCTGCAGAAGGACTAATGGGAGGACCGGCTCTACAGAAGACCTAATGGGAGGGTCGGCTCTACAGAAGGCCTAATGGGAGGGTCGGCTCTACAGAAGGACTAATGGGAGGACCGGCTAAACAGAAGACCTAATGGGAGGGTCGGCTCTACAGAAGGACTAATGGGAGGACCGTCTCTACAGAAGACCTAATGCGAGGACCGGCTCTACAGAAGGACTAATAGGAGGACCGGCTCTACAGAAGACCTAATGGGAGGGTCAGCTCTACAGAAGGACTAATGGGAGGACCGGCTCTACAGACGACTTAATGGGAGGACCGGTCCTGCAGAAGGCCTAATGGGAGGACCGGTCCTACAGAAGGCCTAATGGGAGGGTCGGCTCTACAGAAGACCTAATGGAGGGTCGGTCCTGCAGAAGGCTTAATGGGAGGACCGGCTCTACAGAAGACCTAATGGGAGGGTCGGCTCTATAGAAGGCATAATGGGAGGGTCGGATCTACAGAAGGCCTAATGGGAGGGTCGGCTCTACAGAAGGCCTAATGGGAGGACCGGCTCTACAGAAGGACTAATTGGAGGACCGGCCCTACAGATGGACTAATGGGAGGACCAGCTCTACAGAAGACCTAATGGGAGGGTCGGCTCTACAGAAGGCCTAATGGGAGGACCGGTCCTGCAGAAGGCCTAATGGGAGGACCGGTCCTACAGAAGGCCTAATGGGAGGACCGGCTCTACAGAAGGCCTAATGGGAGGGTCGGCTTTACAGAAGGACTAATGGGAGGACCGGCCCTACAGAAGGCCTAATGGGAGGACCGGCTCTACAGAAGACCTAATGGTAGGACTGGCTCTACAGAAGGCCTAATGGGAGGACCGGTCCTGCAGAAGGCCTAATGGGAGGACCGGTCCAGCAGAAGACCTAATGGGAGGGTTGGCTTTACAGAAGGACTAATGGGAGGGTTGGCTCTACAGAAAGACTAATGGGAGGACCGGCCCTACAGAAGGCCTAATGGGAGGACCGGTCCTATAGAAGACCTAATGGGAATATCGGCTCTACAGAAGTTCTAATGGGAGGGTCGGCTCTACAGAAAACCTAATGGGAGGGTCGGCTCTACAGAAGGACTAATGGCAGGACCGGCTCTACAGAAGACCTAATGCGAGGGTCGGCTCTACAGAAGGACTAATGGGAGGACCGTCTCTACAGAAGACCTAATGCGAGGACCGGCTCTACAGAAGGACTAATGGGAGGACCGGCTCTACAGAAGACCTAATGGGAGGGTCGGCTCTACAGAAGGACTAATGGGAGGACCGGCTCTACAGAAGACCTAATGGGAGGACCGGTCCTGCAGAAGGCCTAATGGGAGGACCGGCCCTACAGAAGGCCTAATGGGAGGACCGGCTCTACAGATGGACAAATGGGAGGACCGGCTCTACAGAAGGACTAATGGGAGGACCGGCTCTACAGAAGGCCTAATGGGAGGACCGGTCCTAAAGAAGGCCTAATGGGAGAACCGGTCCTGCAGAAGGCCTAATGGGAGTACCGGCTCTACAGAAGACCTAATGGGAGGGTTGGCTTTACAGAAGGACTAATGGGAGGACCGGCTCTACAGAAGACCTAATGGGAGGGTCGGCTCTACAGAAGGCCTAATGGGAGGACCGGCTAAACAGAAGACCTAATGGGAGGGTCGGCTCTACAGAAGGACTAATGAGAGGACCGGCTCTACAGAAGACCTAATGGGAGGGTCGGCTCTACAGAAGGCCTAATGGGAGAACCGGCTCTACAGAAGGACTAATGGGAGGACCGGCTCTACAGATGGACTAATGGGAGGACCAGCTCTACAGAAGACCTAATGGGAGGGTCGGCTTTACAGGAGGACTAATGGGAGGACCGGCCAAACAGAAGGCCTAATGGGAGGACCGGCTCTACAGAAGACCTAATGGGAGGGTCGGTTCTATAGAAGGCCTAATGGGAGGGTCGGCTCTACAGAAGGACTAATAGGAGGACCGGTCCTATAGAAGGCCTAATGGGAGGACCGGTCCTGCAGAAGGCCTAATGGAGGACCGGCTCCACAGAAGACCTAATGGGAGGGTCGGCTCTACAGAAGGACTAATCGGAGGACCGGCTCTACAGAAGACCTAATGGGAGGGTCGGCTATACAGAAGGCCTAATGGGAGGACCGGCTCTACAGAAGACCTAATGGGAGGGTCGGCTCTACAGAAGGCCTAATGGGAGGTCCGGCTCTACAGAAGGACTAATGGGAGGACCGGCTCTACAGATGGACTAATGGGAGGACCAGCTCTACAGAAGACCTAATGGGAGGACCGGCCCTACAGAAGGCCTAATGGGAGGACCGGCCCTACAGAAGGCCTAATGGGAAGACCGGCTCTACAGAAGACCTAATGGGAGGGTCGGCTCTATAGAAGGCCTAATGGGAGGACCGGTCCTATAGAAGGCCTAATGGGAGGACCGGTCCTGCAGAAGGCCTAATGGGAGGACCGGTCCTGCAGAAGACCCTAATGGGAGGGTTGGCTCAACAGAAAGACTAATGGGAGGGTCAGCTCTACAGAAGGACTAATGGCAGGACCGGCTCTACAGAAGACCTAATGCGAGGGTGGGCTCTACAGAAGGACTAATGGGAGGACCGGCTCTACAGAAGACCTAATGCGAGGGTCGGCTCTACAGAAGGACTAATGGGAGGACCGGCTCTACAGAAGACCTAATGGGAGGGTCGGCTCTACAGATGGCCTAATGGGAGGACCGGCTCTACAGAAGACCTAATGGGAGGGTCGGCTCTACAGAAGGCCTAATGGGAGGACCAGCTCTACAGAAGGACTAATGGGAGGACCGGCTCTACAGATGGACTAATGGGAGGACCAGCTCTATAGAAGACCTAATGGGAGGGTCGGCTCTACAGAAGGCCTAATGGGAGGGTCGGCTCTACAGAAGACCTAATGGGAGGGTCGGCTCTACAGAAGGACTAATGGGAGGACCGGCTCTACAGAAGACTTAATGGGAGGACCGGTCCTGCAGAAGGCCTAATGGGAGGACCGGTCCTACAGAAGGCCTAATGGGAGGACCGGCTCTACAGAAGACCTAATGGGAGGGTCGGCTCTACAGAAGGCCTAATGGGAGGACCGGCTCTACAGAAGGACTAATGGGAGGACCGGCTCTACAGATGGACTAATGGGAGGACCAGCTCTATAGAAGACCTAATGGGAGGGTCGGCTTTACAGAAGGACTAATGGGAGGGTCGGCTCTACAGAAGGCCTAATGGGAGGGTCGGCTCTACAGAAGACCTAATGGGAGGGTCGGCTCTACAGAAGGCCTAATGGGAGGACCGGTCCTGCAGAAGGCCTAATGGGAGGACCGGTCCTACAGAAGGCCTAATGGGAGGACCGGCTCTACAGAAGGCCTAATGGGAGGACCGGTCCTATAGAAGGCCTAATGGGAGGACCGGTCCTGCAGAAGGCCTAATGGGAGGACCGGCTCTACAGAAGACCTAATGGGAGGGTTGGCTCTACAGAAGGACTAATGGGAGGACCGGCTCTACAGAAGACCTAATGGGAGGGTCGGCTCTACAGAAGGCCTAATGGGAGGGTCGGCCCTATAGAAGACCTAATGGGAGGGTCGGCTCTACAGAAGGCCTAATGGGAGGACCGGCTCTACAGAAGACATAATGGGAGGGTCGGCTCTACAGAAGGCCTAATGGGAGGACCGGCTCTATAGAAGGACTAATGGGAGGACCGGCTCTACAGATGGACTAATGGGAGGACCAGCTCTACAGAAGACCTAATGGGAGGATCGGCTTTACAGAAGGACTAATGGGAGGACCGGCTCTACAGAAGACCTAATGGGAGGGTCGGCTCTACAGAAGACCAAATGGATTGTCGGCTCTACAGAAGGCTTAATGGGAGGACCGGCTCTACAGAAGGCCTAATGGGAGGGTCGGCCCTATAGAAGACCTAATGGGAGGGTCGGCTCTACAGAAGGCCTAATGGGAGGACCGGCTCTACAGAAGACATAATGGGAGGGTCGGCTCTACAGAAGGCCTAATGGGAGGACCGGCTCTATAGAAGGACTAATGGGAGGACCGGCTCTACAGATGGACTAATGGGAGGACCAGCTCTACAGAAGACCTAATGGGAGGATCGGCTTTACAGAAGGACTAATGGGAGGACCGGCTCTACAGAAGACCTAATGGGAGGGT